>NC_092741.1:29876237-30033737 GCF_047496795.1 Chiloscyllium punctatum | reverse complement strand
CCCTACCCTATATTTACCCCTATCTGATGCACCCAGCACTATGGACAACTTAGCATGGCCAATTCACCTAACCTGCACATCTTTGGACTGTGGGAGGAAACCAGAGCACCTAGAGGAAACCCATGCATCCACGGGGAGAATGTGCAAGCTCCACACAGACAGTTGCCCGAGGCCGGAATCGAACCCAGGTCCTTGGTGCTGTGAGGCAGCAGTGCTAACCACTGAGCCACCTTGCCGACGGCGGACAGGCTTTGGGGAGGTGAGTTACTCACAGCAGTAATCCTAACCTCTGCCCTGTTCTTGTAACCACTGCATTTCTGCAGCAAGTCCAGTTGAGTTTCTGCGCATTTGAGCGTGATGAATGAGTGTTGGTAAGTTTGACGCTTGTAAATGGGGGACCCTATGTTCCTGATTACCCAAGAAACCCAGTTTTGCATTTCACAGTTCCTGTAATTTAAAGTCATCTGCTGAATCTGGAGAACAAAAAATGCTGATACCTGAGCATTGGATTTTGACCTCAATATGTGGCAGAAGTGTCACCTTTTGACAGATAGAGGCTACACAGACCCAATTTGACTCATATTTTCCAACAAAGCAAGCTGGCCCAACAGAATCTCGTCATGCAGAACTTAGGCAGGATCCAAACCAAACGAAACTGAACCAGAAAACACTGGTGGGTTCTTGTGAAAAGCACACGCCACCCACTTTCTTGGAGTCAGAATATTTTCAGAAAAAATGTGTATGGCACTGCATTTTATGAGTTTTGTCAATCCAACTTATGCTGACCTTACTCCAATTATTACCGTTAATCAGCTCAGCGCAGTCTGACACTGCTGACTGCAGTGACCATCCTGCAGAATATCTTGCAATACTCAATAGGCAGACAGATTGCTTCGCGTCCGGCTATGTGACGTGCCCAAAGAGGAAGGAAAAACAAACTTAAGCAACATTCCTACACTTGTTGTTGCCATCTACCTCTTGTGGAACCAGCCCGTGCTTAAAAAAGAAAAGAGAGATCGCTTCCCAGCCAGGAAACATTGTGCAAACACAGAACAAAATCAAAAATATGGCAACCACAGATTCTGCAAGCTTTTTTATTTTTAGATTAAAACGGGCTGGTTTGTCAGCCCATTTAAAAAATCTGCAGAGCACAGTGGGTGGCAAACCAACAAACTGCATTCACTTAATGCATATTTACCTAAACATATGGTAACATTTTATTTAACTCTTTTCGGGACAGCAATGGCCATTTAGTCTTTGCTAGCTACTTTATTTTTCTGGCTCAGGGATATCCACTCTTTGTTTCTTTCAGGTCTGATATAAAACTTCATACAAGTTCCTGCTAATATTTTAAAAAGTCTGTCAGAACGTTTTTAAGAAACACACACTGGGAGGCAAGAAAGTAGTCGATCCTTCAGACTACCCCAATGAAGATTCCCCAGACAAATCCCAGATCTGATAATAATGGTAAAGGTTCATATTGTTCAATTGAAATCCATAATCTTATTAAAAAACAACAATATGTACAAGTAAGGCTCCTGCACTACTTTCGGAGGACAAGATAAAGACATCACTGATTGTCACCAGATTTTTGTTCAAGAGGTTATGTTCCTGTCAGAATCACTTTATCAGGCTCCTGTTAAAGAGGGAGTCTTTCCGTCAGGCTCCTGTTAAAGAGGGAGTCTCTCCGTCAGGCTCCTGTTAAAGAGGGAGTCTCTCCGTCAGGCTCCTGTTAAAGAGAGAGTCTCTCCATCAGGCTCCTGTTAAAGAGGGAGTCTCTCCGTCAGGCTCCTGTTAAAGTGGGAGTCTCTCCGTCAGGCTCCTGTTAAAGAGGGAGTCTCTCCATTAGGCTCCTGTTAAAGAGAGAGTCTCTCCGTCAGGCTCCTGTTAAAGAGGGAGTCTCTCTGTCAGGCTCCTGTTAAAGAGGGAGTCTCTCCGTCAGGCTCCTGTTAAAGAGAGAGTCTCTCCGTCAGGCTCCTGTTAAAGAGGGAGTCTCTCCGTCAGGCTCCTGTTAAAGTGGGAGTCTCTCCATCAGGCTCCTGTTAAAGAGGGAGTCTCTCTATTAGGCTCCTGTTAAAGAGAGAGTCTCTCTGTCAGGCATTTGGTTCGGGGGGGCTGGGGCGTGCACCAAGACCTGGGAGGAGCGGATCAGGAAGATGAGACAGAAACTAGGCAGATGGGGGCAACGGTCGCTCTCCATCGCGGGAAAAAACCTGGTCATCAGGTGTGAGGTACTCTCAGTATTGCTATATGTGGCACAGGTCTGGCCTATCCCCAGGACCTGTGCTGCCGAAGTCACCCGGGCCATCTTCCAATTCATTTGGAGATCAAAGATGGACCGGGTCCGAAGAGACTCTATGTACAAAGACCGGTGCAATGGGGGAAAAAACACGCCCAATGCCACCCTCACCCTGATGGCCACCTTTGTGTGTGGCTGCATCAAGCTGTGCGTGGATCCCCGGTACGCAAACACCAAGTGTCACTACGTACTGAGGTTCTACCTGTCCCCGGTGTTGCGAAGGATGGGCCTGGCCTCGCTGCCGCGGAACGCTCCGAGTAGTTGGACCGTTCCGTATCACCTGTCCTTCGTGGAGAAATTTATGAGGAAAAACACTTTTGACCACAAGTCCATCAGGAAGTGGTCAGCACGTAGCGTCCTTGAGACCCTTCGGGAAAAGGAGAGGGTGGATCCTGTCGAGCGGTTCTCTGAGCAGACTGTCAAAGCCATTTGGCAGAACGCCTCATCGCCAGAACTTTCCAACAAGCACCAAGACGTGGCTTGGCTGGTGGTGAGAAGGGCTCTGCCTGTGAGATCCTTTATGCACGCCTGGACTCTCTGCCGCACCGCACGCTGCCCTCGAAGTGGCTGCGGGGGGGACGAGACTGTCACACACCTCCTTCTGGAATGTGCCTATGCAGAGGAAGTCTGGAGAGGAATGCAGTGGTGCTTGTCGAGGTTCGTCCCGAGCAGCGCCGTGACGCGGGACTCCGTGCTCTACGGCCTGTTCCCCGGGACTCACACCGAGACGAACATTAACTGCGCCTGGAGGATCATCAACTCGGTGAAGGACGCTCTCTGGGCGGTCCGAAACCTGTTGATCTTCCAGCTGAAGGAGTTGACCCCGACCGAGTGTTGCAGACTGGCACATTCCAAGGTCCAAGACTACGTGTTGAGGGACGCGCTGAAGCTTGGGGCAGCTGCCGCCAAGGCGCGGTGGGGAAAGACCACCGTGTAAGATCGGCCTGCCTAAAGAAGAACAGGGGGCCCATACAGACGTTTTTTTTGGCTCTGCTGATGCCTCAGCCAAATATATGTACAAGATTGAAAAATGCACAGGATTGTAAATGACATTGATAAATTCGAATCTGTGTTTGTAAATGTGGACATATGTATGGCATGATCAAATGTACAGACCATAAAATCATTTTATGAATAAAGTATATTTTTGAAATAAAAAAAAAGCTCCTGTTAAAGAGGGAGTCTCTCCGTCAGGCTCCTGTTAAAGAGGGAGTCTCTCCGTCAGGCTCCTGTTAAAGAGGGAGTCTCTCCGTCAGGCTCCTGTTAAAGAGAGAGTCTCTCCGCCAGGCTCCTGTTAAAGAGAGAGTCTCTCCGTCAGGCTCCTGTTAAAGAGGGAGTCTCTCCGTCAGGCTCCTGTTAAAGAGGGAGTCTCTCTGCCAGGCTCCTGTTAAAGAGAGAGTCTCTCCGTCAGGCTCCTGTTAAAGAGGGAGTCTCTCCGTCAGGCTCCTGTTAAAGAGGGAGTCTCTCCATTAGGCTCCTGTTAAAGCGAGGGTTTCTCATCAGGATCCTGTTAAAGGGAATGGCTGTCCGTCAGGATCCTGTTAAAATGTGTCTCACCGTTGGGACCACTGTTAGACTAGAAAGCCATAAATCAAGGAGCAGAGGTAGACCATTCAGGCTCTTGAGACTGCTCAACCATTCAATTAGATCGTGAGTTATCTGAGAATTCTCAAATCCGACTCAAGGCAGGGTCTTGCCGTGAGGAGGTAAAACAAAGAGGGCTGACCCACTCCTGTCCTAGTTCCAACTGTAGACAGAAGACACTAAGATGGAAATGAAAATAAATGTATTATGCACTCTAAGCTGTCACAGTCAGTCACACTTTACCCTGTTGCACACGGCAGTACTTTTCTGAAAGGAACATGTGCACCTAAACCTGAATTGTGACATTCATCTCATTTTTGTTCATCATCACACAATGACATCCTTCTCAGATTAGTCTTACTTGACAACAACAACAATCATGTAATTCAGGAGCCATGTTGAGATGTTTTCAATATGAAGAGAGCAAGCAGGGTTACAGAGGGAGTGGCGCTAAGTGGTTTGCTCAAACAGGGAGATAGTGCAGACAAGATGGACTGAATGGCCTCCTTCTATGCTGGGACAATCCTGTGATTGTGAGCAATGTTCATAAGACTGGCAACAGGAACAGGAAATAAGTGAACTCTACAGGTGGAGTGAAAGTTGTTGAACAGAAGTTAAGAAGGAATTCTTCCCTGAGCAGGTGTCAGGAAGCTGATTAAACAGGACGCTTGATTTTATTGATTGGTCAGATGCCATACCTTATCTTTCGCCTCGACTAACATATCCTCCATCTCTGAAAAGCTGAAGCTAGCGACAGTAATGAAGTCACTCATAACGGGAACAAACTTGTCTTCACTGTCTCGTGTCCGACGCTTTTGGTACTCCAGTTCCTGGGAGGAGGTAGAGGGGAACAGAACAGTCAGTTAGCAATAGCAAGACCCTTTCTGGGATGCCTCTTTCCAACAAAAAAAACCTCACAATCAGAACTCTTCCCCTTCCACTGAAATAGCCATCTCACCAACAGCACTGCTGTCCAATGATTATTAAGGATGGGGTCCTTAATCATTATTGGCATCCTCTTAATGCAGATTCCATGCCCTCCGAAAGCTAGTGTGCTTCCAATTAAACCTGTTGGACAATAACCTGGTGTTGTGTGATTTTTAACCTCATTCCACCCAGTCTGCTCCTTAGTTAGTGATGAATGGATTTGTTCACTAGAATCTATGCCTGGACATTCCCACTTTACCGTACTCATTTCCTCAATTAAATCAGGATGAGTATTAAGGCCCTGGCATCGAGTTCTAATTCGAATCTGCTGCCTATCAGTCTTTATCAAGCCGAGTGATCAGTACACCAAGTCTGCACACATAGCCTTTCCATTCCGCACACATCCTGTGTGCATCTGGCCCATCTGCTTTGAGCGGAGAGATCTGGACTGTAATTACAGTTCATTGTTGGGGGGGGTGGTGGGTCATATGTAGATTGCAGCAGGTACCACCCTGGGGCAGTGTGCTAATCTGCAGCGAGAGGAAGCAAAACTGTGGCTTCAGGCCGGACTGGGAATCATTGGAGAGAACTGTGCTGACAGTGTCAGAAGCCAAACACTGTCGTCCAGAGAAACTGGAGGTTGGATCAGGCTAATCCTTTTGGCATCAACTAAGCACAACGTGTACCTGGGCTTAAATGTCTATGGAGGAATTTTTAAATAATGCACAAAGAAAGCTCGCACAAGGTTAATTTCAATTTTAACCTGTGGTCGAGGGTCGTTATAAATGTTCCGTAAGCACGTTTGACTTTCAGTAAACGGGAAGGAAAGTTTTGGCGAGTTATTAATTCACTCGAATGGTTGGCTCAGGGTCTCAATGGTAGTCTAACTGGTGCCTAAACCTTCAGCTGATTTGAAATCAAAGACTCCTGTAGAACAAAGGACACCTTCTGGACCGTTCATATTTGTACCAACTCCATGAAGGGGCTATCCAAACCCTGATCTTTCCCTGTAGCCACAAAAGCATTCCTTTTCCAAGAAGGTTATTCAAGTTCATTGCTTTGTGAAAGCTACTGTGTCTACCTGCCTTTCAGACGGTGTGTTCTGTACCATTGCAATTTAATGTGGATGCCCTAGGTTCAACCTATGTTGCAGCTTTGCCAATAGTAAGCCAGCCCCAGTGACTTTTGAAAGGAGGAAGTGTGGACAATGAGTGGAGAAACAGAGAAGACTAAAGAACTGCCAAGTATCCATTGTCAATGTACAAGTCAGGAGGATATTGGAAGGCCCTTAACTCGCCAGGATGCAGACAGCTCCAACAACACTCACAAACCGTGACCGCATCCAAGACAAAGCAACCCATTTGACTGGCACCACATCCACTACCTTCCACTGCCTTCACCGCTGACATACAATGGGAGCAGCATATACACCTACAAAATGCACTGCATGGACTCAGCCATGTTCCTTCACGAGCACTTTCCAAACCTGGGACCTCCACCCTCCCCAAGGACAAGGGCAATAGATATACGGGGACACCACCCCCTGCAGGTTCCCATCCATGCCACCCACTATCCAGCCAAGGAACTAGGTCGCCTTTCCTTCATTGTTGCTGGGTCATAATCCTGGAAATACCTTGCTAACTGCCCTTTGGGTGAACCTGCATCACACAGACTACATCAGTCCAAATACACAGCTCAACACTGCCTTCTTAAGAGTAATTATTGATGGGGACTACATGCTGGCCTAGCCAGTGAAGCCCACATAGACTGGGAACTTCCATTTCCCAATCTATCTCCACAGTCCTGTAAAATTTACTTCCCCCAGTCAAACCTACAAATTGCTTTTGAAATCATGCATTATCACCTCAACCTCCTAGGCAGCAGGTTTCAGGTCATTGTTAACTCCTGTGTGAAAACATTCCTCCTCACAGTCTTGTGCATCTACTGTTCAAAAACTTAAATCTGTGTCCCTGACCCTTCCACATCAGCTATTGGGAACAGTGCTTTTTCTGTCTGTCTTATCTAAACACAGTTAAAAATCACACATCACTGGGTTATCTTCTAACAGGATTATTTGGAAGTACTAGCTTTTGGAGCATTGCTCCTGATGAAGGAGCAGTGCTCTGAAAGCTAGTGCCTTCAAATAAACCTGTTGGACAATAACCGTTTGTTGTGTGATTTTTACCTTTGTTCACCCCAATCCAACACCGGCACCTCCAAATCTTATTCAAACATGTTTTGGTTATGTTGGTGCTTCCTTTGGAACCAAGAATTATACACCGGGTCGGCAAATGGTAAATCTGAAAAAGAACACTTTACTGACAATGCTCACATCTTCACAACGGTTCTCGACTGGGCCCAAGATTAATCCCTCTGGGTCACTTGACCAGGCTCTTTTAAAGGGGCAGCACACCAAACTACATATATAAGTTATAATCTTACATTCCGGCTTCTGTCCCGAAATGTTGATTCTCCTGCCCCTTGGATGCTGCCTGACCTGCTGTGCTTTTCCAGCACCACATGTTTGACTGTGACCTCCAGCACCTGCAGTCCTCACTTTCTCATAATCTTACAGACCCCTGTGCCAAATCTCCCCGCAATCACCTTTGGCTCCAAGGAGAACAACTCCAACCTCATCTTGTTGCTAAAATCCCTGATCCCTGCAACTATTCTGACAAATCTCTGCCCATACTTGCTCGGGAATTCTCGTGGTCTTTCCCGAAGTGTCATGACCAGCTCTGGAAGCAAAGTCGTAGCCTAATGGGAGGAGGGATAGACAGCGAACCTCTGGGCCATCGCTGCAGCTGATGGTGCCAACAACAGGTCAACAAAATCTGTTTCAGTTTTAACACCTTTGAGAATCTCACAGATGGGAGATGCACACTGAGGGCTCAGGTAATGCAGTTGAGGTCAAAGATTAAGACTGGGCTTAAATGTCCACTGTCCACTTCTGTGACGGGTTTTGACCAGACAGGGAGGTCTGCAGCAGGGAGCTAAGGAGGGACCTCAGGCATTTGATGAATTGGTGTCCTTTGAAATGCCTTCAATAAAAATTAGGGTGAAGGTTTAATTCTGATATCTGAAGGTCATTTTAGCTGCAGCCCCTGCCCAACTCCTTGATGCCCTCTGGATACAAGCTGGGAGACTCATCAGTGATGAGAGTGGCTGGGATACAGTTCCACATTCTTCTCCCTCATTCTGATACACTCCCTCTTCACAAACACTGATCGGGCATCAGGCACATCAACAGGATATGTTCCACAACGCTGACTACAGACGCAGAAACAGATGCTGATAGTTTTCTAGTCTTAAGCATGTGTCAAGCAAACAGGACTTGAACCGCACACGAATTCTATCACCCCTCCCTCCTATCTTTCATAAAACATGCAAGCTTTTGTTGCTGAGATTTTGTTTTCCCCCGTTTAGAAGTTCCTTCCCAGCCCATCCCCAGAATGAAAACGGGCCAAGGCTTCTCATTGATAGTTAACAGGTTCAAAGGGTACTGGATTCTGGGATTCAATCCAGGGCCCTCTGAGTGGAAGTTAAATGCTGCACGTTAATGAGTTGCTGGGTTGTTGAAGAGAAATGTCAGTCGTAAAGCACAGATGAAGTTCGTTACAATAACAGGGATGACTAGACATTTCCAACAAGCTCCGCACAGGTTTGCAAACAGCGTTATGTGCATTAGGTTCAGGAGGAAAGGTAGGTAAGAAGGCAGAGAGGAAAGGGAAGGGGCAAAGAGAGAGGGTGAAGCAAAAGGATAGAGATTTAAGTGGCCCTCCTGCAGTCAGTGAAGGAAGGCAGCAAAGTCGAGGGAAGCAGGTCAGGAACTTCAAACAGGAGAATGGCTGACCAGGCATGGGAGCGCCTGTCTGGGAGGAGGTCACTCGGAGAGGCGAGCACTCATTGTTGTTGGGCAGCCAAAGCGTGAGGCAATGGACTCCAGGAGGATGACTGAGACAGAAGCAGGCGATCGCTGGGAAGCCAGTGATACACAAAAATTACATGCTGGTCGCACTGCATCTCCATTTTAAAACATTTCAGACCAGAACATTGTGGGCGGCACGGTGGCACAGTGGTTAGCACTGCTGCCTCACAGCGTGAGAGAGCCGGGTTCAATTCCCGCCTCAGGCGACTGACTGTGTGGAGTTTGCACGTTCTCCCCGTGTCTGTGTGGGTTTCCTCCGGGTGCTCCGGTTTCCTCCCACAGTCCAAAGATGTGCAGGTCAGGTGAATTGGCCATGCTAAATAGCCCGTAGTGTTAGGTAAAGGGTAGATGTAGATGGAGATGTTGGGGTATGGGTGGGTTACGCTTCGGCGGGGCGGTGTGGACTTGTTGGGCCGAAGGGCCTGTTTCCACACTGTAAGTAATCTAATCTAAAAAAAAACATGTCAATCACCACAGAACATAGACCAGCACAGCACAGGATCAGGCCCTTCAGCCCATCATGTCTGTGGTGACCATGTGTCATTCGAAACTAGTCCCATCTGCCTGTACATGGTCTGGATCTCTCGATTCCCTGCCTGGTCACGTGTGTGTTTAAATGCCTCGTAAACGTTGCTATTGTAGCTGCTTTCCCACCTCTCCTGACAGCACATTCCAGACATGTATCACCCTCTGTGTACGAAACTTACATCACACATCCCTCTTACACCTTCCCCTCTCATTTTAAACCTATGGTCCCTAATGTTTCACATTTCCAGAGAAGAACTCTGACTATCCACCCTCTCCAGGCCTCTCATAATTTTACACACTTCTGTCATGTTGTGTTTCAGCCTTCGATGCTCTCACAAGAATAATCCAAGTTTCTCTAACTTCTCCTTACAGTTAATACCCTCCAAATTAAGCCACAACCTGGGAAACCTCTTTTGAACCCTTTTCAAAGCCTCCACATCCTTCCTGTAGTGTGGCGACCAGAACTGCACACAACACTCCAAATGTGGCCTATGTAAGATTTTACACAGCTGCAGCATGACTTGCCAACTTTGACACTCCATGTCTCAACCAATGAAGACAAGCATGTCGTTCACCTTCTTCAACGTCTTGTCCTTTTGTGTTGCCACTTTTACAGAGCTCAGTAAATCATTGCTCCTAAGGGTCCTGCCATTTACTGTGTATTTTCCACTTGCATTGACCTCCCAAATGCACCACCTATTCATGTTTGACCTGATTAGACTTCGCCACCCAACTTTCCAATTGATCTGTATCCTGCAGTATCTTTGACAACCTTCCTCACTATCCACAACTCCACCAGTTTTCATGTCATCTGCAGACTTACAAAGCAGACCTCCTATATTTTCATCCACATCATTGATATACATATGATATATACATTATAAACAGAGGTGCTAGCATTGATCATTGTGGAACACATTGGTCAAAGACCTCTAGTCGTAAAAAAACTCCCCTCCACAAATACCCACTGTCTTCCATGGCCAAGCAAATTTTGTACGTAACTAAACAACTGACCATGGAGGCAAAAGTGAAGACTGCAGCTGCTGGAAATCAGAGTCTAGGTCAGAGTAGTACTGGAAAAGCACTAGGCCAGACAGCATCTGAGGAGCAGGAAAATCAACGTTTTGGTCCATTCCTGAAGGGCTTTTGCCCGAAACACCGATTTTCCTGCTTCTTGGATGCTGCCTGACCTGCTGTGTTTTTCCAGCACCACTCACCATGGATCCCATATGACTAAATTTTCTGGACCAGCCAACCATGAAGGATTTTGTCAAATGTTTTAGTCAAGTTTATGTAGACAACATCCACTGTCTTACTCTCATCGATCATCTTTGTCACTTTCTCAAAAACCTCAAATAAATTTATGAGGCAAGACCTCCCCTGTATAAAGCCGTGCTGTCTATCCCTAATATGTCCATTCTTCTCCAACTGAATCCCTCAGAAACTTCTCCAATAATTTCCCAACCAATAATGGAAGGCACAACTGCCTATAATTTCCTGGATTATTCCCGTTGCCCTTCTTAAGCAAAGGAACAACACTGGCTCTTCTCTAGTCTTCTGGGACCCCTCCTGTGGTGAAAGAGTTCTACAAAATTCTCCAAATAGGATACAAAGACCCCAGCAATCTCCTCCCTTGCCTCCATCAGTATCCTGGGATAGATCACTTCGGGCCCCGATGACTTTTCTACCTTAATTTTTCAAGATGACTAACATCTCCTCCTTCTTAATATCAACATGCCCAAAATACCCTGCTCTACAAGACACTGGTTCGGCCACTTTTGGAATACAGCTTGCACTTCAGGTCTCCCTGCTTTAGGAAGAATGTTGTGAAACTTAAAAGAGCTCAGAAAATACCTACCAGGATGTTGGCAGGGCTGGAGCTCTAGGAAGAGGCTGAATAGGGTGGGGCTCCCTTGGAGCATTGGAGGTTGACGTTTATAAAATCATGAGGGGCATGGATAAGTCCTTTCTCTGGGGTAGGGGAGTCCAAAACTAGAAGGCATAGGTTTAAGGTGAGAGGGGAAATATTTAAAAGGGACCTAAGGGGCAACCTTTCTACAAAGAGGGTGGTGCGTGTTTGGAATGAGCTGCCAGAGGAAGCAGTGGAGGCTGGTACAACGACAATATTTAAAAGGCATTTGGATGCATACATGAATATGAAGGGTTTAGAGGGATATGGGCCAAAGGCTAGCAATGGGACTAGATTAATTTTGGATATCTGGTCAGCATGAACGAGTTGGACCGAAGGGTATGTTTCCATGTTGTACATCTCCATGACTTTATAGACCTTTATACCTCTAAAAGGTGTTGTCAGGTATTCAGCCATGACTTTGTTAAACAGCAGAATGGGCCAAATGGCCTTCTTTCACATTACATTCTTCAAGAGTCAGCAGGTGAAAGTCAAGTCTGTCCAATTTCTGGCCCCCCATGAGCCTGCAGTTTAACTTCTGCAGTCTTTTATGGGATATGAGCATCAGAAGCAAGATCACTCTGGAATAAGCATTAAACTGGGATGGTTTATTGGGCCGTTTCAGAGGTGCATTAAGGTCACCTATGAAATTGGAGTCACGCGCATGTTAGAGAAGACAGGGATGGCCGATTTCCTCCCTGAGGTGACAGATGTGAACCAGATTAGTTTTCACAAAAGTGGATGATACAGTCCCCAGCTTTAATAATTGAACTCAAACTTCAACAAGGGCATCCAAGGAAAATTAAACATAAAGGAATCTGATAAGGCAAGCTCGTATCCCCTCTGCCTCGCGTGTGGGTACATGAAGGACGTATCCTCAATGGACAGGGTCTCAGCTCCTGCATTTATAAATGTACCACTTAGAGACTGCTCCTGAACTTCTGCAATGTTCTCCCTGTCTCTGAAACATCAGGGAGAGATCAGAGGAATTCCTGGAGAAACAGCAGCTTATCAATGGAGGAGCTGGCAGCTCTCCTGTGACCTTCCACTGGGGGAATTCTGCAGATATTCAGGAATACTGCTCTCATTCCTGGGTAGGTGATACTTACAGCCTCCAAAGCCTTCAGACCGTTCTTAATATTGTTTATTTCTTTCTCCAGTTCGGCCAGGCTGTGTTGAAAGAAAAACATTGTTTTCCTTAATTAATCTTGGGAGAAAGGAATGCAGAATTCTCTATTTCACATCGCAAACATTCCCAAATATCTTACGAAACCTCAACATTCCTCGGCACATTTTAACGCTTGGGTTTTTTTTCCCACAGAAGAGGTTTAGCTTAGAGAGTTATGAAGTCAACCAGCTGAGGCCGCCATCTTTATTCCAAGCTGTCTTAATGAGGTTTCCCTATCTCCACCCCGGGCCAAGTTGACTCAGGAGTTGCTGGGTCACCAAACAGAATTTGATGAGGCCCTTGGGAAATTGTGCACCTACCTTGGGATGGAGATTAGAGCGCTTCTCCCAACGCAACACCCAGTCAGAAGGCTGCACCCGAAACAGTGCAACTCTCCCGATCCTGAGCCAGTGTTCCATCCCTGGTGTTGTGCTCAGT
Source organism: Chiloscyllium punctatum (assembly GCF_047496795.1). Taxonomy (NCBI): domain Eukaryota; kingdom Metazoa; phylum Chordata; class Chondrichthyes; order Orectolobiformes; family Hemiscylliidae; genus Chiloscyllium; species Chiloscyllium punctatum. The sequence goes on along the minus strand of NC_092741.1, from coordinate 30,020,956 downwards.
TCACTGAGGTGGGGCTTAACTCATAATCGTTTGATCTGGAGGCGACAATGGTAGCAACTGAGCTAACCCACCCTTGGATCCTTCCCGTGCGTCGCGACTTTCTAGAATTCAGAACTGTGAGCAAAGGATGATGGACACAACCCTCAAATCAACACTCCTGCATTTCCATTCCCATTCCCAACTTTATGAATGCCAAGTTAGTTTAATTGGGAAATTCTATGGTTAGGCCTTTTTTTGTGGAAGTGGCTGGACAAAATTCTTCATTACTCTGGAAATTCACAACAAATCCACTCACATCTAAGAAAGAATAAAACAGGTCCGTTGCTCACTTTGGGTGAAAATGCAAAGGAGTCAAAATCTAAACAGCTCCTGGTCATCCGGCCTTCCAGAGGTTAGCAGAAGTGAAAAATGTAGAATAGGCGGGAGGATCAACAATCATCATGTAATACAACTGCCCAAAGTCAAACGACAGTCACAATGTTTCAGCTGGAGAGTCTGTAAGGAACTTATTTAATTGCCAATTCTGAGGGGTTGGGCAGCTCAAAACCAAATGTTTACAGCTTTTACAACAAGAATTGATATTTGTATTATGTCCTGAACGTAATAACACAGTGCAGAGGTTTTATACACAGCAGGCAGAGGCAGATGGGTTTTTTATTTTATGAAGTTTGGCCATTTGGATTTTGTGCAGCTGGTCTTTGGAGAACCCTGTAGTGTTAGTCTGACGCCTCCTTTGATATCACACATTTCCAGATCATGCGGTGGCCAGAACAATTGTAAGGCTTCCTCTCTTCATTCACAACCCCCAACCTTGATCCCAATCTCAAAAGAATCACTCCTTCAATTGGTGTGATATTTTCATGTCTCCCTGCAGCCAGCATTATGTCCTGACTAAGCAAAATTGACAATTTAATGGTGAGTTGAATTATGGGCCCATTAATTCGGTGAACTTGCACTTAATTGAATCAGATAACTCAAAGACACATAGTCTATGACAGCTGGTGGCCCTTGTGAGGCCTTTCAGTATTACTTACTTGACTTTGGCTGCATCTGGCACATGAAGTAAATCTAACTGAATGGTGAGGATCTCTGGGTAGCTCTTTTCAAATATCATGATCAGATAGTGCAACAGTGTGATGTTCCTGAAAGGGAGAAATAATCGTATCTTTAAGAATTCTAAATTCATCCTGGGAAGAGATCAGAGTCCAGCAACTTCTACACTCTCTAGCTTTCACCAATATTACTCTTTCTGTCAAAATTAAAAATCACACAACACCAGGTTATAGTCCAACAGGTTTATTTGGAAGCACTAGCTTTCGGAGTGCTGCTCCTTCATCAGGTGGTTGTGGAGAAAAAGATTGTAAGACACAGAATTTATAGCAAAAGTTTACAGTTTGATGTAACTGAAATTATATATTGAAAAAGACCTGGAATATTTGTTAAGTCTCTCATCTTCGAGAATGACCGTGTTGGTTTCAGTTCGTTCATATGCAAATAGCAGAACTTCCTTAACAGTTACATTCTCAAGTGAACTTTAACAATAGGTGCCATGTTGGCCCAGATAGTATACTGAAGGTGTGAGGTGCTCAGTCTGAGGCTGTCTGTACCCCAATGTTCAGACTGATTCTCATCTAAAAAAGGGATTTACAGAATCTAGCATGGATTCATGTAGTTTTTGAGCAAAATAAAATGTAATTCTGCAAGTACAAATTCACCCCACAAATTTATATGTGCGTACCTGTGTGTTTGCGGGGGGAGTATGAGTGTCTGTGAGCGAGTGTGAGTATGTGTATGTGTGTGAGTGTGAGTGTGAGTGTAAAGGGGTATGAGTTTGTGAGAGAGTGCACTTAAGTGTGGGAGTGCATGTGTGAGCATATGAGAGAGAGCTTGTGTATAAGGGAGGGTTTGCGTGAGTGTGTATGTGTGTGTGTGTGTGCCTCAAGGAGTGTCCGTGTGTGCGTGTCTGTCTGTGAGTGTGTGTGTCTGTGCGTATGTGTGTAGTGCAGTGGGGTCACCTGTAGTGTGAGTGGTGCTAGAAAGGCACAGCAGGTCAGGCAGCATCTGAGGAGCAGGAGAATCGACATTTCGGGCATAAGCCCTTCATCAGGAATGAGGCTAGAAGCCTAAGGGGTGGTGAGACAAATGGGGGTGGGGGGAAGGTAGCAGAGAGTGCAATAGGTGGATGGAGGTTGGGGTAATGGTGACAGGTCAGAGGGGAGGATGGAGTGGATGGGTGGAAAGAAAGATTGGCTCATGAGGGCAGTGCTGAGTTAGAGGGTCTGGAACTGGGGTGAGGTGGGGGAAGGGGAAATTAGGAAACTGGTGAAATCCACATTGATTCCCTAGGATAGAGGGTCCCAAGGTGGAAGGTTCTTCCTCCAGTATCGGGTCATGAGGGAGTGGCGATGGAGGTGGCCCAGGACCTGCATGTCCTCGACCGAGTGGAAGGGGGAGTTGAAGTGTTCAGCCACAGGGCAGTGGGGTTGGTTGGTGCACATGTCCCGGAGATGTTCTCTGAAGCGTTCTGCGAGTCGGCGTCCTGTCTCCCTAATGTAGAAGAAACTGCATTGGGAACAACAGATACAGTAAATGACATGTGTGGAAGTGCAGGTGGAACTGTGATGGATGTGGAAGGCTGCTCTGGGGCCTTGGGCGGAGGTGAGATGGGAGGTGTGGATGCTGGTTTTGCAATTCCTGCAGTGGCAGGGGAAGGTGCCGGGAAGGGAGGGTGGGTTGGTGGGAAGTGTGTACCTGACAAGGGAGCCACTGAGGGAACGGTCTTTACGGAAAGCGGATAGGGGTGGGGAGGTGGTGGGGTCTGTTTGTAGGTGACGGAAATGGCGGAGAATGATGCGACGTATACGGAGGTTGGTGGGGTGGAAGGTGAGGACCTTGTTGTGGTTGGACGGGTGGGGTTCGAGGGTGGAGGTGCAGCAAGTGGATGAGATGAGCTGGAGGGCATCATCAACCACGTGGAAGGGGAAATTGCAGTCTTTAAAGATGGAGGCCATCTGGTGTGTTCTGTGGTGGAACTGGTCCTCCTGGGAGCAGATGCGACAGACGCGGAGGAATTGGGAATAAGGGATAACATTTTTACAGGAAGCAGGATGGGAGGACGTGTTGTGGGAGGAGGTGTAGATGGGAGCAGTCAGTGGGTTTGTAGAAGATGTCAGTGTTGAGTTGGTCACCGTTGATGGAGATGGAGAGGTTCAGGGAGGGGAGAGAGGTATCAGAGATGGTCCAGGTGAATTTAAGCTTAGGGTGGAATGTGTTGATGAAAGTGATGAAATGTTCAGCCTCCTCGCAGGAGCACGAGGTGGCGTCGATGCAGTCATCAATGTAGTGGAGAAAAAGGTGGGGAATGGTGCCAGTGTAACTCCAGAAGACAGACTGTTATACGTAGCCGACAAAGAGACAGACATAGCTGGGACCCATGTGGGTGCCTATGGCTACCCCTTTCTTTTGGAGGAAGTGGGAGGATTCAAAGGAGAAATTGTTGAGGGGTGAGGACCAGTTCAGCCAAACGAATAAGATTGTCAGTGGAAGGGTACTGGTGGGGACGTCTGGAGGGAAGAAATGGAGGGCTTGGAGGCCCTGATCATGGTGGATGGAAGTGTATAGCGACTGGATGTCCATGGTGAAGATGAGACATTGGGGGCCACGGAAATGAAAGTCTTGGAGGAGGTGGAGGGTGTGGGTGGTGTCCCGAACATATGTGGGAGCTCCTGGGGTGGGGGTGGAATAGGACAGTATCGCGGTATGTGGAGGTGAATTCAGTGGGGCAGGATGAGGCTGAGACGATGGGTCGGCTGGGGTAGTCAGCCTTGTGGATCTTGGGTAGGAGGTAGAATCAGCAGTGCAGGGTTCCCAAACTATGTGGTTGGAAGCTGTGGGTGGGAGATCTCCTGAGGTGATAAGGTTGTTTATGATCTGAGAGATGATGGTTTGGTGATGGGGGGGTGAGGTCATGGCTGAGCGGGCAGTAGGAAGAGGTGTCTTCAAGTTGGCGTCTGGCTTCAGCGGTGTAGAGATCAGTGTGTCAAACTACCACTGCACCCCCTTTTTCTACTGGATTGATGGTGAGGTCAGGGAGTTGGGGCAGAGGAAGTGGAGGGCTGCGCGTTGTGAAGGTGAGAGGTTGGAGTGGGGGAGGGGGGTAGACAGGTGGTCAATGTCCCGGCAACAGTTGGAAATAAAGAGGTTGAGGGCAGGTACAGACCGGAATGGGGTGTCCAGGTGTAGTGTGACATGAACTCAAGGCCCCAGTTGAGGCCACCCCCATGGGCACACACACACACACACACACACACACACACACACACACACACACAGACCCATACACACACAGACACACACACACACACACACACACACACACACAGACACACACACACACACACACACAGACCCATACACTCATGCAGAAGCTCTCTCATACACTCACACATACACTCCCATATGCACACTCTCACAGACTTATACCCCTTTACACTCACACTCACACACATACACACACTGTCTCACAGACACTCATACCCCCCTACACACACACACACACACACACACATACATATACGTGTGTTGGGTGAATTTGTACTTGCAGAATTACATTTTATTTTGCTCAAAAACTGTATGAATCCGTGTTAGAGTCTGTAAATCCCTTTTTTAGATTAGAATCAGTCTGAACATTGGGGTACAGACAGCCTCACACAGGGCACCTCACACCTTCAATGCATTATCCAGGCCAACATAGCACATACTGTTAAAGTTCACTTGGGAATGGAATTTTAGAAAGTTCTGGTACTTACATATGAAAGAACTGAAACCAACATGGTCATTCTAAAAGATGAGAGACTTAACAAATAATCCAGGTCTTTTTCAATATATAATTTCAGTTACATCACACTGTAAACTTTTGCGATAAATTCTGTGCCCTACGATCTTATACTCGAAAACCACCTGATGAAGGAGCAGCGCTCCGAAAGCTAGTGCTTCCAAATAAACCTGTTGGACTATAACCTGGTGTTGTGTGATGTTTAACTTTGTACATCCCAGTCCAACATTGGCACCTCCAAATCATATTTCTGTCAATTCATTTATACCATGTGATTTGTACATCACGGGCTGGGCCAGTATTTATTTGCCACCCTCATGTGCCCTTGAGAAGGTGGTGGTGAGCATCCTTCCTGAATTCCTTCAGGGTAGACCCACAATGCCATTAGGGAGGGAATTCCAGGATTTTGACTTAGCGACAATGAAGGGACGGCGATATATTTTGAAGTCAGAATGGGTGAGTGGCTACAAGGAAATATTGAGATGGTGGTGTACCCAGGTATCTGCTTCCCTTGTCCTTCGAAATGGTAGCAGTCATGGGTTTGGAAGGTTCTGTCTAATTGGTGAATTTCTGCAGTGCATCTTGTAGATGGTACACACTACTGCTACTGAGCGTCAATGGTGGAGAGAATGGATGTCTGTGGATTTGATGGCAATCAAGCGGTTTGCTTTGTCCTGGGTGGTGTCAAGCTTCTTTTCTGTTGTTGGTTCCGCACTCATCTGGGTAAGTGGGATATAGACAGGTTGGGCCAGTTGACCAAAACTTGGCAAATGGAATATGATGTGGGAAAATGTGAGGCTCTGCACTTTGGCAAGAAGAATAGAGGAGCTGAATATTATTTAAATGGAGAAAGACTGCAGAAAGCTACAGAATAAAGAGATCATGCAAAAATCACTAAATAGCTAGCCTTCAAGTTCAGTGGATAATAAGAAAGGAAATGGAATGCTGGCCTTTATTTCAAAGGAAATAGAACAAAAAAAAGGAGGCCTTGCTAAAACTGTTCTGAACAGTTTTCAGCCCTTTGTTGAAGGGAGACATACTGAGGAAGGACATTGGAGGCAGTCCAGAGAAGGTTCAATAGATTGTTCCTCATCCAGAGGGACTGTCTTACGAAGTGAGGTTGAGTTGGTCGGGCCTGTACTTATTGGAGTTTCGAAGAATGACAGGCAACCTTATTCAAATGTACAAGGTTCTTAGCAGAATTGATAGATGAGACACGGAAACATTGTTACCCACTGTGAGCAAGTCAAGGACCAGAGGACATAATCTCAGAGTGAGGGTCACCCATTTAAGACAGAGATGAGGAAAACTTTCTTCTCTCAGAGGGCAGTGAGACTGAGGCCTTCTTTACTAGAGACGGCCAAGGAGGCTGGGTCATGATATTCAAGGTTGGAACAGTCAGATTTTTAACAAGTAAGGTAAACGAGGGAAAAGGCAGGAGAGTGGAGTAAGGATTATCAGATCAAACAATGGCAGAACAGATTCAGTGGATTGAATGGTCTACTGCTCTGATTTTTTAATGGTCCTAAATTGGGAGTATTCCATCACACTCCTGACTTGGAGTCATACAGTCATAGAGATGTACAGCACGGAAACAGACTCATTGGTCCAACTTGTCCATGCTGACTGGATATCCTAACTTAATCTAGTCCCATTTGTGCTTAGGCTTTGGGGAGGCAGGAGGTGAGTTACCCACTGCAGTAAACCTAGTCTCTGATCTACTCTTGTAACTGCAGTACTTATACCGCGAGTCCAATTCAGTTTCTGGTTAATGGTAACCCCCAGGATGTTGAAAGAGGGGGATCCAGCAATGGTGATGTAATTGAATATCATGGAGCATTGATTTGATTCTGTCTTGTTGGAGATGGTCATAGCCTGGCATTCATGTGGTGTGAATGTTACTTGCCATTTGCCAGCCCAAGCCTGGATACTGTGCCGATTTTGTTGCATTTGGGCATTGATCTGCTTCAGTATCTAAGGAGTTGTGAATGGTGCTGAACATTGTGCAATCACTGACGAACATCCCCACTTCCAGCCTTGTGATGGAGGGAAGGCCATTGACGAAGCAGCTGAAGATGGTTGGGCCTAGGACACTACACTGAGGAACTCCTGCAGAGATGACTGGAGCTGAGATGACTGACCTCCAACAACCACAACCATCTTCCTATGTGCCAGGTATAAATCTAATGAGTAGAGTTTGCCTCTTGATTCCCATTGATTCCAGCATTGCTCCTTGATGCCACACTTGGTGGAATGCAGCCTTAATGTCAAGGCCTGTCACTCTCACACCGCCTCTGGAATTCAGCTCTTTTGTCCATGTTTGAACCAAGGCTGTAATGAGCTGAGTGGCCCTGACGGAATCCAAACTGGGCGTCACCGAGCAGGTTGTTGCTGAGCAGATGACACCTTCCATCACTTTACTGATGTTCAAGAGTAGACTGAGAGGTTGTATTTGTCCTACATTTTATATACAGGACATGCCTGGGCAATTTTCCACATTTTCGGGTGTAGTATCTTTACTGGATCAGCTTGGCTCGGGATGCAGCAAGTTCCGGAGCACAAGTTATTGCTGGAATGTTGTCAGGGCCCGTAGCCTTTGCAGTATCCAGTGTCTTGAGCCACTTCTTGATAACACATGAAGTGAATTGAATTAACTGAAGCCTGGTATCTGTGATGCTGGGGACCACTGGAGGATGCTAAGATGGATCATCCACTTGGGGCTTCTGGATGTAGATTGCCTTGAATGCTTCAGCCTTCTCTTTTGCGCTGAAGTGCTGGACTCTTCCATCATTGAGGATGGGGATACTTGTGGAGCCTCCTCCTCCAATGAGTTGTTTAATTGTCCACCATCATTCATGACTGGATGAAGCAGATCTGCAAAGCTTAGATCTGATCCATTTGTTCTGGCATTGTTTACATCTGTCTATCACTTGCTGCTCATGCTGTTTGACACTCCCATTTTCTATTATGTAGCTTCACCAAGTTAAAACCTCATTTTCAGGTATGCCTGTTGCTGCTTCTGGCACAGTCTCTCGTATTATCCATTGAATTACAGTTGATCCCCTGGCTTGATGGTAATACTTGAGTGGGGGATGTACTGGGGCATGAGGTTAGACATTGCACTGGAATACAATTCTGCTGCTGTTGATGGCCACTGTGCCTCATGGATCCCAGTCTTGAGTTGTTAGATCTGTTTAAAATCTGTCCCATTTCTCACGGTGATAGTGTCACACGAAACGATGGAGAGTATTCGCAATGTGAGGGCAGGGTTTACTCTCCAGAAGGTCACTCTAACTGCTCCTGTCGTGGGCAGATGCATCATCTGCAGCTGGCAGATTGGTGAGGATGGGGTCAAAGTTCTTAATTGGAATATGGCAAATTTTGATGGTAAGAGACAGGAACTTTCAACAATTGATTGAAGTAGATGACTGGCAAGTGGGAGGCTTTCAAAAGTGAGATAACAAGAGTTCAGAGACAATATGTGCCTGTTAGAGTGAAAGTTAAGTCTGATAGGAGTGGGGAACAATGGATGAATAAAAATTTTAAAGAATAAGAAGGATGTATATGTTAGACATAGACAACTGAGATCAAGCGAATCTCTTGAAAAGTATAAGAGGTGTAGGAGCGAATTCAGGATGGCAAAAAGTGGATATCAGATAGCTTTGATAGATAAGGTTAAGGATCATCCAAAGAGATTCCATAAGTATATTAAGGGCAAGTCAGAAACTAAGGCCCCTTAAAGATCAATGAGGCCATCTATGTGTGGAACCACTGGAGTTGGGAGAGATATTAAATTAATATTTTGCATCAGCTTTTACTGTGGAGAAAGACATTGAAGGCTAGGGAACTAGGGGAAAGAAATATTGATATCTTGAAAACAGTCCGACATTACAGAAAAGCAAGTGGAGAAATTTCTAGGGCCTGATCAAGTGTATCCAGAATGTTGGGGGGAGTTAGGGAAGAAATTACAGGGCCCCTTGCAGAGAAATTTATATCATCTACAGCCATGGGTTAGTACCAGAGGACTGGAGGGTGGATAATGCTATAACTTTATTTAAGAAAGGCTGGAAGATGAATACTGGGAACTATGAGTCATGGGTCAGTTGTTGGAGGAGATTCTGACAGATAGGATTTACATGCAGTCAGAGAGGCAAGGACTGATTAGGGATAGTCAGCATGGCTTTGTGCGTGGGAAATCATGTCTCACAGACTTAATTGAGTGTTTTGAGTAAATAACCAAAAGGATTCATGAAGGCAGAGTGGTGGGTATTGTCTATATGGACTTCAGTAAAGCCTTTGACAAGGTTCCATATCAGGTAGACTGGTTAGATCACATGGGAGTCAGGGAGAGCTTTCCAATTGGATTCAAAATTGGCTTGATGGTAGGAGTCAGAGGGTGTTGGAAGAGGATTGTTTTTCGGATTGGAGGCCTGTGACCAGCAGTGTTCCACAGGGATTGGTGTATATTGTTGTTTGTCATTTATATGAACGATTTGGATGAGAAGTTAGGAGGCATGGCTTGTAAATTTGTGGTGACACCAAAATTGGTGGCACAGTTGACAGTGAAGAAGGTTATCTAAGATTACAAACGGATCTTCATCAATTGGGCCAATGGGCTGAGGAGTGGTAGATGGAGTTTAATTCGGATAAGTCCGAGGTATTGTATTTTGTTAAAACAAACAATGGCAGGACTTGTAAAGTTAATTGTAGAGCCTTGGGAAGTGAGCTATAGGGAGAGGTTGACTAGGCTAGGGCTGTTTTCCCTGGAGCGTCGGAGGCTGAGGGGTGACCTTATAGAGATTTATAAAATCATGAGGGGCATGGATAGAGTAAATAGACAAAGTCTTTTCCCTGGGGTCGGGGAGTCCAGAACTAGAGGGCATTGGTTTAGGATGAGAGAGGAAAGATATAAAAGAGACCTAAGGGGCAACTTTCTCAAGCAGAGGGTGGTACGTGTATGGAATGAGCTGCCAGAGGAAGTGGTGGAGGCTGGTACAATTGCAACATTTATGAGGCATTTGGATGGGTATATGAATAGGAAGGGTTTGGAGGGATATGGGCCGGGTGCTAGCAGGTGGGACTAGATTGGGTTAGGATATCTGATCGGCATGAATGAGTTGGACCGAAGAACGCAGCACAGTAACAACATTTCAAGCGATTTGAACAGGTTCATGAATAGGTCAGGTTCAGAGGAATCGGGTTCAAATGCAGCAAGTGGGACTGTTTAGTTTGGGAAACTTGTTCAGTATGGACGGGTTGGATTGAAGGGTCTGTTCCAATGCTGTTTGACTCTATGACTCTATAAGTATGGTTTCCCTTCTTGTTGGTTCCCTCACAACCTGTCACAGACCCAGTGTAACGGCTACACCCTTTAGGGGCTGGCCACCGCAGTCAGCAGTGCCAAGCCACTGAAATCCCCCACCCACAGAACGTTTTGTGTCCTTATCACCTCAGTGCTTGCTCCAAGTATTATTCGCCATGTAGGAGTACTGATTCATCAGCCAATGGAGGACAGTATGTGGTAACCGATAGAATGCTTCTTTGTAAATATTTAACCTGAAGCCATGAGACTTCATGAGGTCCAGAGTCAATATTGACAACTCCCTCCCGAGTGAGAGACAGTGAGGACTGCAGGTGCTGGAGATCAGAGTTGAGAGTGTGGTGCTGGTAAAGCACAGCAGGTCAGGCAGCATCCGAGAAGCAGAAGAATCAAGGTTTCTGGCATAACTCATTCCTGATGAAGGGCTAATGCCTGAAGCTCATGCTCCTCGGATGCTGCCTGACCTGCTATACTTTTCCAGCACCACACTCTCGACACAACTCCCTCCTGAATGTATGTCACTGTGCTGCCACCTGTGCGGACTCTGTGCTGCCTCAGGGACAGGGTATACCCAGGGATGGTCATGGTGCTGTCCAGGACATTGGAAGGTATGAGTCCGTGAGCATGACTATGGGAGGTTGTTGCTTGACTCGTTTGTGAGACACTTCTCCCTGCAGTAGTCCTCAGATGTTAGTCAGGAAGACTTTGCAGGGCTGGTTTGTTTTCCAATGTCGTTTCTGGTGCCCAAATCAATCTGTCCATTTTCCCTGCTTTTTTGAGACTTTCCAGCCTCTTGAATCAACTGAGCAGCTCACTGAGAAATTCCAGAGGGCAGTTAAGTGTTAACCACATTGCTGTGGGCAGGAGTCACATGTAGGCCGGACCAGGTAAGGACAGCAGATTTCCTTCCTTCAAAATAAGCCACATGCTTTTTCTCCAGCATGGTCACTATTAGACTCACCTTCCATTGCAGTGTTTGGTTTTCCAATTGACTTCAAAACACGAGGTGATTACTGATCTAGGAATTACTACATTGATTCTCCAGAGTGATGCAACGTGGCTGGAATTACAGCAACAATGAGCCAAGGAGTTTGAGGAGGTGGGGGGGGGGGGGGGGTGGAATTGTGGAGAAAACGAAGAATGCGACCCAGGGCAAATTGGACTGGCCAAGGAGATATTGTTTGCAGGGAGCTTTTGAAGACTCGGGAGATGGACAACTCCAAAGAGGTTTGAGCAAGAAAGGTTCAGAGTAAATATTGACGAGGGATAGAGAGAAGGGGCAGGAGACCTGGCTAATTAGAGCTCCGACAGTGCACGATTTCAAACCCTTAGGGCCATCAACAAGTTAAATGTTGTCTTTGGTTCCAAGGGTTTGAGAGAGATATGGGTCAAATGCTGGCAGACGGGACTAGATTAATTTCAGATTTCTGGATGAGTTAGACTGAAGGCTCAGTTTCTCTGCTGTACATCCCTGTGACTCTCCGACAAAGGGAAGAGGGATGGTGATTAGACAGGCAGAACTGAAGGCGATGTGTGCTCAGAATGGGCTCTCCACAGAAGTTAACAATGTCAGACAACATCAGCCATTTTGTATTGGGGAGCATTTACCAAAACCACCTCCAATGATGTGTTACATGACACAGCAGGCACAGTCAATTGGCCCACCCAGTCTCCTCTGATGCTTTAGGGCTCCTGTGGTGCAGCGGCAGTGTCAGTACCTCTGAGCTGGAAGGTGCGGGTTCAAGTCCAACGTGCCCCAGAGCTGTGTCCCAACAGGGTGATTAAAAAATATCTGAGCCAGTTATTCATGCTCCACACAAACATCTTCCTCTCTGTTTAAACCTAAAATTCTTGCCTCAGTAACCACGAGCAACATGTTCCATATTCCAATCACCTTGAGAGTGAAGGCCTGAATCCTGAATTCCCTATCCTATGCCCTGTTCCCGATCACCGGACCAGGTGGTCTGCCTGCCCATTTCTCTCCTACCTGTCGATGCTTGACTTTGTATCTCCAATCTTGTTCAGGCTGGAGATTCGGAAACCGAAAGCATTCCCCCTCTGGCCCTTGTTCATGTAGTTTCCAAAGGCAAGGACCACCTCCAGGAGCTGCTTCAGTCTCTTGCTCCGACAGAGCTCTTTGGAAGCCAAGAGGATGACTGGAATCGGGTGGAAAGAGGTGATGGTGGTTTCGGAGAGAAGGCAAGAAAAAACAAGATTGCAGTCACCTCTTTGAAACAAAACCCTTCAAACAGTGAACCACAGGAACTGCCTTATGACACCTTTCTACATTTTTAAAAATTTTTAATTAATGTTTATTAATCAGGGGAGGCAATGGGCTAATGGTCTTATCATTAGGCTATTAATCCAGAAACCCAGGTCATGTTCTGGGGATCTGGGTTTGAACCCCACCACAGCAGATGGTGGAATTTGAAGTCAACAAAAATCTAGAATTAAGGGTCTAACGATGACCATAAATCCATTGTCGATTGTTGGAAAACCCCATCTGGTTCACCAATGTCCTTCAGGGAAGGTAACAGCCACATCCTTTCCTGGTCTGGCCTACATGTGACTCCAGACCCACAGCAATGTGGTTGACTCTTAACTGCCCTCTGGGTAATTAGGGATGGGCAATTAATGCTGGCCCAGCCAGCGACGCCCTCATCCCGTGAACAAACTGAAGAATTACTTGCTTGGGCACGGTTTTATGAATGTAAATCAGATTGCCCCTCTCTGGACTTGTCCAACCCAGTTATCTCACAGGATAATTTTTTTTTAATAAAGGTAAGTACATCATGTTGGGCTGCTAGGCATTCACCTGAAAAGCAATCACCATAACATAATGGGTATCTACTGCTTGGTCTGCACAAAACAACACTGATCCTGCTGGTGAAGGAGCAGCGCTTTGAATGCTAGAGCCTCCAAATAAAGCTGTTGGATTATAACCTGGTGTTGTGTGATTTTTAACACTGTCCACCCCAGTTCAACACTGGTAGCTCCAAATCGTGACATCCATAGTGCTGTGTATAATGTTTCCCTCCACATTTAAAGAAGATCTGAATGTTTCTGAAGCGGTTCAGTGAAGTATTGGAATGGGCCAGTTGTCTTACAACGCCAAGCATGCACCCACTGGAGTTTACAAAAAAGAGAGAGCCCTCGATTGGACCAAAGAAGATCTTTGAGTGATCTTGACAGTGATAGAAAGGATGGTTCCTCACCTGGCAGAATCCAGAACTGGGGTCATTTTTAGAAATAAGGGGTCACCCATTTGAGACAGAGATGAGGAAAATACATATCTTTTCACAGAATCACATGTCAGGTCCTCAGTAGTATTGTGGTTAGTATCCCTGCCTGTCATGTGGGAGTCTGTGATTCATTCCCCTACCAGGGAGGGCTCAAGCAATTTGAGCATCGTGGAGGCTCAGTGGTTGGAAGCTGCTGCCTCACAGCACTGGGGAAGCAGGTTTAATTCCAGCCTCAGATGGTTGTCTGTGTGGAGTTTGCACATTCTCCCTGTGTCTCTGTGGGTTTCCTCCCACAGTCCAAACATGCGCAGGTTAAGTGGGTTGGACATTTATATTGCCCACAGTGTCCAGGCTAGGTGGATTAGCCATGGGAAATGCAGGGATAGGATTGGGGGGGGGAGGGGTTTGGTTTGGTGGGATGCTCTTTGGAGGATCAGTGTGGGCTGAATGGTCTGTATCTACACTGTAGGGATTCTGTGAAGATTTCTCACAGAGGGCTGCAAGTCTTTGAAATTCTCTTCCTCTAAATGTGAGGGAAATTTGAATAAATTTCATAGTATCCCTACAAGTCCACACCCACCCTACAAAGAGTAACCCACCCAGATCCTACCCTATTACTTTTATATTTCCTCCTGACTAATGCACCTAACTACATCCCTGAACACTATTGGTAATTTAGCATGGCCAATACACCTAATTTGCACATCTTTGAACTGTGGGAGGAAACCCACACAGACACGGGGAGGATGTGCAAACTCCACACAGACAGTCGTCCGAGGCTGGGATTGAACCCGGGTTCCTGGCGCTGTGTGGGAGCAGTGCTAACCACTGAGCCACTGTGTCGTTCAAAGGGAGAGGTAAGTAGCTTCTTGATAAGCAAAGTAGGAGACGGGGAGAGGAGGAGAAGTAGCCATGGTTTCGTTCTAACCCGAACGACAGAGCAGGCTCGAAAGACTGAGGTGCCTACAACGGGGTGGGGAGATGTTTCATTCCCTTGAGCGTAACTTTGTCCATTCCCCGCTGACCAGGCCGCAGAGGCTGCAGTGCAGCCCCTTTAAGGAGCAGAGCATAGCGCATTTACCGAATGATTTACTGCTCACTTTAAAAAAATGTGTTTGTACTGGCTGAGCCCTCTCGAATAAACAAATGGCAAGTGAAGCTCTCCAGCTGCTCAGGCCCGCGTCAGCACACCATTTCGAGTTATTGCACAAACAGAGATGTTTAACAGCGTAAATATTTACCCAGATCGACCTCTTTGACGGCCTTACCTTCGATCTTTGGCTTGGCTTCTGCGAGACGCTCGGCAAACTTCTTCTTGAAGAATAAAGCCTGCAGGCGCTGTTGGTAGTGGTCAATCCTGCGGGATGAGTGAACAGAATGTGCTCAGATAAAACAGGAGTTGGAGGAGGCTAGTTGGCCATCTGTGCCTACTCCGCCATTAGAAATGATCACAGCTGATCATCCAACTCTGTTCCCGCTATCTCCCCCAGACCCTTTGAACCCTTTTGTCCGAAGGACTATATCTAACTCCTTCTTGGAAACATCCAATGTTTTGGCCTCGGTTCTCTGGCAGAGCCTTCTACTCTCTGGGAGAACAAATTTCTCCTCATGTCAGTCCCAAATGGCCTAATCCTTATCCTTAGACTGTGGCCGCTAGTTCTGGAATTCCTAATCATGGGGAAAATCCTGCCTGCATTTACCCCCATCTAGTCCTGATCATATTTTATGTGTTTCTATAAGGTTCATCCACCCACTCCACTGACTAAGTATGTATTTAGAGAGGGTTTTAATAGCTGAAGCATGGTAAGGTGGTATGGTGGCTCAGTGGTTAGCATTGCAGCCTCACGGTGCCAGGGTCATGAGCTCAATTCCCGCCTCAGGTGACTGTCTGTGTGGAGTTTGCACATTTTCCCCGTGTCTGCGTGGATTTCCTCCGGGTGCTCCGGTTTCCTCCGGGTGCTCCGGTTTCCTCCCACAATCCAAAGATGTGCAGGCCAGGTGAATTGGCCATGCTAAATTGCCAATAGTGTTAGGTGCATTAGTCAGAGGTAAATATAGGGTAGGGGGAATGGTTATGGGTGGGTTACTCTTCAGAGGATCGGTGTGGACTTGTTGGGCCGAAGGGCCTGTTTCCATACTATAGGGAATCTAATCTAATCTAATCAGTTGTGCTGTGATGTTGTTCTCTATTGATTGGCCCTGATTCCCCAAAAGCTTGTCAAACTGCTCCTATCCAGTCTCACATCTCCATGGCTCAGTCCGCAGCTCCCCACACTCAGACAGGAGACCAGCAGGGCCCTGCAGCACCATCACTGGTGGAATTATTACTATCATCCTGCATTGTATTGACCAACCTGCTCATCTCATAGAGGAAGCGATCTGCCCTGGCCATGCGATCAGTCTCATGTTTATGCTCCTCCAGAAGGTCGATGTCACTCTTCTCTGGGACGAACTTGAGGAGCTGGGGAGGAAGTTATTACAGCAATTAAGGAGGACAACTGCTGACATCCTCTCCCTACGTTCATCGGGAAGTGGGGAGAGCTGAATGACAGTGATCAACACCAGGAGCTAGCAGACTGCAGTGTCCATTCACCAGATCAACTTGGCCTGGAAGCAGACTAGGTATGATCCTAACAGCCACCACCCCCATTGCACTGAAGGTGCCAAAAATGCTTATCTTCTGCGGTCAATAACAAATATTGATTCCTTTTACAAATCGGGATGCTGCATTCAACTGCCCTCAAGCTTCCCCATGGGAGATTGGTTAGCGAGGTTAGATCTTATGGACTACAGGGAGAACTGGGCGAAAGTGAAGACGGCAGATGCTGGAGATCAGAGTCGAGATTAGAGTGGTGCTGGAAAAGCACAGCAGGTCAGGCAGCATCCGAGGAGCAGGAAAATCAACGTTTCGGGCAGGAGCCCTTCATCAGCCCGTGAATTTCTACAGGGAAAATGAGCCATTTGGATACAAAACTGGTTCGAAGGGAGAAGACAGAGGGTGGTGGTGGAGGGTTGTTTTTCAGACTGGAGGCCTGTCACCAGTGGAATGCCACAAGGATCAGTGCTGGGTCCACTGCTTTTCGTCATTATTTAAATTATTTGGATGTGAACATAGGAGGTATAGTTAGTAAGTTTGCAGATGACACCAAAATTGGAGATGTACTGGTCAGTGAAGCAGGTTACCTCAGATTACAACGGGATCTTGATCAAATGGGCCAATGGGCTGAGAAGTGGCAGATGGAGATTAACTCAGATAAATGTGAGGTGCTGCATTTTGGAAAAGCAAATCAGAGCAGGACTTATGCACTAAATGGTAAGGTCCTGGGGAGTTGCTGAACAAAGAGACCTTTGAGTGCAGGTTCATAGTTACTTGAAAGTGGATAGGATAGTGAAGAAGGCGGTTGGTTTGCTTTCCTTTATTGGTCAGAGTGTTGAGTACAGGAGTTGGGAGGTCATGTTGCAGCTGTACAAGACCTTGGTTAGGCCACTTTTGGAATACTGTGTGCAATTCTGGTCTCCTTCCTATCGGAAAGATGTTGTGAAACTTGCAAGGTTTCAGAAAACACTTACAAGGATGTTGCCAGGGTTGGAGGGTTTGAGCTACAGGGAGAGGCTGAATAGTCTGGGGCTGTTTTCATTGGAGTGTCGGAGGCTGAGGGATAACCTTATGGAGATTGACAAAATCATGAGGGGCATAGACAGGATAAATAGACAAGGTATTTTCCCTGGGGTGGGGTGGAGCGCATAAGTTTAGGGTGAGAGGGGAAAATATAAAAGAGCCCTAAGGGGCAATGTTTCCACACAGAGGGTGGTGCGTTTATGGAAGGAGCTGCCAGAGGAAGTGGTGGAGGCTGGTACAATTACAACTTTTAAAAGGCATCTGGATGGGTATATGAATATGAGGGGTTTAGAGGGATATGGGTCAGGTGCTGGCAGATGGCACTAGACTAGGCTAGGATATCTGGTCGGCATGGACGAGTTGGACTGAAGGGTCTGTTTCCATGCTGTACAGCTCTAAGACTCTAAAGATCTGGGCCCCAAGTTCACCCCTCACATCATCTTCCTGTGTTAATTCATCATGAATACCCCTGGCCATCATTCACGAAAATACAGCAAATCATTCCATCTGGCTGTGCGGAGATTAAATCTTTGGAAGAGTTATAACTGTGACCAACCCTGAAACGTTTTAAGAGGTTTTGGGAATAGGAGGGGAGGGATTTAGTTTGTGAATGGTAATGGACTTGCATTAATCCTAGTAGGGAGCAGGATTTGATCAGAGGCAGCTTGCTTTACTCTGCACTGACAGTCAAGGGGAAAACATCACCCTGTAATGCCATTCGGATTTAAAGTGACGTGCAAATGAAGCAAGGCTGTTGTGAGAAATAAACTTTGTACGCGCACACAGAGAGTGGCTAGAGTCGGGAATGCACTGTTTGGAAATGTATCAGAGTCAGGTTTAATTAAGGTCTTCAAGAGGGGTATTGGATGATTCCTTGGATAGAAATGGTGTGCAGGGATATGGGGGGAAAGGCAGGAGACTGGCACTGAGTAATCAAACCAATTCAAGCACAATGGGCCAAATGGCCTCTCACTCTGTTGTAACAATCCCATGATTCTGCTGAAACAAAGCCCAGTGACAGATTCTGGCATGACTGTGCCCATGCTCTTGATGGTGAGGACTGGACTGGCCCAGGATTTGGATGGTTTTATTCATGCTGATAGGCTTTTTGGCCACATGGTAGTAAAGTTGTTAAGGGGGTAGAGTACAATTATAGTGGCTGTCCCTGAAATGGAAGTGGAGCACTGCTGGGATGAGGGGTTTAGCCTGTGAGCACACATTAAGCAGGTTGGATCTATACTCTGATAGAATGTTTACGACAGGACCTTCTGTGGAACTATGGAGTTTAGAAAAATGAGAAGTGTCCTCACTGCAAGGTTCTGAGAGTGTTCCACAGGTTCGAGGCTGAAAGGGTGTTTCTCATGGCCAGGGAAACTAGAGCAAGGAGAGATCATCTCAAGACAACCCAGTTCAGACTGAGGTGAAGAATAATGTCTTCACTCAAACGCTTGTGAATATTTACCATTGTCTGAAGCAGAACCCTGTGGATGCTGACTGGTTTACTGTATTCAAAGGCTGAGATCGATGGCCTTTTTGGTCAATACGGATATGGGGATTGGAAAGATGAGTGGATTGATGTTGATGATTGGCCATGAGTTAAACGGACAGCACGGGGAATGTGAGGAGCGAACTCTTCCTACTTCTCACGTAAGACAATCGCAGCTAAGCCCAACCCATTCCTCCTGACAGGAATATACCCACCATCAGGGATAGAGATTAGCCCATGTTTTCCCCATTGTGCACTTCATTTATGGCACCCACACTGCCATCAGGTTCACTCAGCACATGGTAGGAGAATGTTACTTTACCTAAGATTGACCCTTGTAGCATGGTGGGACCCCATTGTGCTGATCTCCATTCCATCTGGTCCAAGCTCACAGAAGGATCTGCACCCTTACCTGTTCCAGCATGTCCTTGGCCAAGTCTTCTTGTTCATCCATTTGCAAGATTGCACGCTTGATTTCCTCATTGGACAGCTTTAGCCTAACGGAAGATGAGAACATTGGATAGAATCATAGAATAATCATAAAATCCCTACAGCATGCAAACAGGCCATTCAGCTCAGCAGGTCCACACTGACCCTCCGCAAGACATCCACATCCTTACCCTATCCCTGAAACCCTGTATTTACCAAGGCTAATCTACCTTGTCTGCACATCCCTAGGCATTATGGGCAATTTAGCATGGCCGACTTGCATATATTTGGGCTGTGGGACGAAACCAAAGTGCTCAGAGGAAACCCACGCAGACACAGGGAGAATGTGGAGACATGGGTCCATGGTGCTGTGAAGGCAGCAGTGCTAGCCACTGAGCTGCCTGCGGTGGGACAAACCAGACCACTGATGGTTGGAGGACCGTAAAGTCCGGGCATGACTTTAAGATCCAGCAGAAGCAGGCTTGCACTGCTGCAGGTTCACCTGCTCCAGTTAAAGTCCCAGTCGTATCAGAAGCTGACAGTTTAGTGCAAGACTTGAGGGAGTGCTGTATCCTCAGAGGTGACATCCCTGTTCAAACCAAGACCCTGTTTTACCAAGACCCTGTTTTACCCAGCCCATAACGAACCCCATGGTGCTAAACTGAGAGTGGGTAGGGGCACAATCCCAGGCAACCACCCTCCCTCAAACAACAGAACCAAAAACAGATTGATTGACATTGACATCATGATGGAATCTTGCTGTTTGTAAATTCCCTTCCATGTTTGACTCCACTGACAATGTTCTCACTGTTTCAGAAAGGACTTGCATGAATGCACCTTTCTCGAGGGGCAAACATCACTTGTTAATGTTTAGATTAGAGTGGTGCTGGCAAAGCACAGCAGTTCAGGCAGCATCCGAGGAGTAATCTAAACTTTGGTTTCCAGCATCTGCAGTCATTGTTTTTACCTAGTCACATGTTAATGTTCCTCTCCTATTAGTAAGCTCAGAAACAAGCAAGAAAAGAGAGAATAAAAGAACTTGCATTTTTATTAGATTCCCTACAGTGTGGAAACAGACCCTTCGGCCCAACAAGACCACACAGACCCTCCAAAGAGTAACCCATCCAGATACATTCCCATCTGACTAATGCTCCTAACACTACGGGCAATTTAGCATGGCCAATATCACCTGACCTGCACATCTTTGGACTGTGGGAGGAAACCAACACAGACACAGGGAGAATGTGCAAACACCACACAGACAGTTGCCTGAGGTGGGAATTGAACCCAGGCCTCTACATTTACCCCTTCACTTAACACTACGGGCAATTTAGCATGGCCAATTCAATTAACCTGCACTGTGGAAGGAAACTGGAGCACACCCATGCAGACAGGAGGAGAATGTGCAAACTCCACACAGACAGTCACCTGAGGCTGGAATCGAACCTGGGACCCTGGTGCTGTGAGGTAGCAGTGCTAACCACTGAGCCACCGTCCTGCTCTAACAACTGTTACAGCCTCTCGACTTCCCAAATTACGGGGCAGTTTGATGTGGTATGCTGAAATGCAGCCACAGTCACATTGAATTCAATAGCGATCCTGGGACTGTTATTCTACTCAAGATTGAACGGACATTGACCTTTCTCGCTGATTCTATGTGGGATGGTTCACTCACTCACAAAACTCACACCAGGACAATAAATGACTTGGCAAACACTTTGAGCCTTGTACTTACTTTGACAACAGAATGACGCAGTTCTGAGCCCTTCGTCCATCAATCACTGATAGCTCCTTCACCTTCCTCATCGTGAGGTACAGATCCTCGGTGGACCCCAGCTCTTTCTGTGGATGTGTCGGGTTTGGGAGGGGGGGGTGGGGAGGGGGAAAGCAAAATAAAACACCGTTCCATCAGCTGAACTGGACGCAAATCATCCGGTAGTCAACTCAGTGACACTCAGTGCATGAATGGTGGTAATTTCTCACTGGCAAAGTGAACAGGTTGCACACTCACCTGTTCCGAGAGGTTAGTCTGAGGGTGAGGGAACAGGTCCTATGCAGCGAAGGTCATCGAGAAGCATAGAAAATTGAAACATGCCAAGGTGAATTAGTATTCAGCAGAAAGCAGCCATGCAAGAATTGTGTTGGAAAAGTATGAACCAATGTCTAACAAATCTTTATCTTAAATTATTCCTTAGCAGCTCATCACTGTGCACCGAGCAACCATCTCTACCCTACGGTTTACTTTCATTGGTCAAACATTGGAGGCGACTAATGTATTATGCACTTCTGTAGTCTAATAATAATTAATCATCAAACTCTTTCTGATAGCCACCTTAATCTTAACACTAAAGATGAACCTAGGACCAGACTGTTGGACTGGCCTATCAGTGAGACAGGGGGTGTCACCGTTTAGAAATTACTGTCGGCCATGTTAGCAGGCGGACATGCACCTTGCTCCATTGGCACTCACTTCTCTGTCACTATGCCCTTACACTCAAATCCACCAAAACAGATTGGCATGTGTGTTTAAATTGCAACCCAAGAAATCGATTGTTAATGAACCAAAGTCATTTAGTATTAACAAAAACAGAAATCGCTGGAGAAACTCAGGCGGTCGGGCAGCACTTGTGAAGAGAAAACAGAGTTAACCTTTTGAGTCCAGTAATCCTTCCTCAGGACTGACGGTAGCTAGGAGGAAGGGTCGCTGGACCCGAAACGTTAACTCTGATGTCTCTCCACAGATGAGTTTTTCCAGCAATTTCTGTTTTCGTTTCTGGTTTCCAGCATCCGCAGTTCTTTCGCTTGTATTTATGTAGACAGGAAAAGTTTGGTACCCGTGCTGAAGAAGGGGTGGGGGAGGGGAAGGAGTGAATGATAGGTGGAGATGGGGGCGAGAGAGAGAGTAAAACAATTGTTCAGACAAAGGAGTGGGTAAATATGAGGAGACCATTAGCGGCTGACAATGGGTTGTTAGAGGTAGCAGCCCACATGATGACAAGGTCTGGAGTGGGAGGAAGATTGGGGTAAGGACATGGGAGAAGGTGCTTAGGCCTGAAAGTTATTGAATCGATATTGAGTCCTTGGCATTTTCTAGGCTTGGCTTTCATTCAATGGAAGGCGCTCAATGAAATCTTACAATCCGACCAGCTGCTCAGCAGCATTTACTGTCACTCTCAGTTCTGGGAGGGAAGGGGGATCCAGCACAATACTGAAATTTCACTGTCATCCTCAGCAAAGCACTGCAAAGTTGAGGGATTAAGCAGGCAAGTAAAAGCTGCCATGTCAGGGCACAAGCATAGCTCTCTCTCTCTCTCTTTCTCTAAACCCCGGGGGACTTAGAGAAATGACCACTTTGAGGCCCAAGCTCAGCATTAAAACAAAGACCTTCTCTTGCTGGAGATCTGAGACTAAAACCGAAATTGTTAGAGAAACTCAGCCGGTCTGAAAACAGAGCGAACACTTGGGAGTCTGGTGACTCTCCTTCAGAACTGACAGCAGCTGGGAGGAAGTCGGATTATCATTTCTATGGACCCTGAGCTTCCACTTCAACACACCGCCGAGTTCCCATGCCAACAGGGAAGAAGATCATAAAATCCCTATGGTGTGAAAGCAGGCCATTTGGCTCATCGAGTCCACACCAACCCTCCGAAGAGCACCCTATCTCTGTAACCCTATTTTTCCCATGGCCAACCCATCTAGTCTGCACAGCCCCAGACATATCCACCCCACCTGAACAGCTTTGGTGGGAGGAAACCGGAGCACCCGGAGGAAACCCACACAGACACTGGGAGAATGTGCAAACTCCACACAGACAGTCACCCGAGGCTGGGATTGAACCCAGGTCCCTGGCGCGGTGAGGCAGCAGTACTAACTGCTGAGCCACCATGCCACATTCTGCCCTGCTCCAGTGAGTTTCAGCGCAAGCTCCAAGAACAACATCTCGTTTTCCTCAGGGACCCCGCATTCTCCAGGGTTCAGCATCGAGTTCAGTAACCTTAAAGCCTGATTCCATCCTTCCATGTTTTTTACTCACCCTGTCCTGTTATGATATGCGTTGCTTAAAACATAGCCTCCCCATTCTCTCTCCTACTCTCAATCCTCATTATCACTTATTCAGCTTCTCCTGCTTTACTAACCTTGCTTATCCTTTCATATCACGCTCTCTCTCTCTCTGTCTTGGCTCCGTCTCCAACCATCTGCTCATGTCTCTCCCAAGTAACCCAAACCAGGCCTCCCCCCCACCCCCCCCCACCATCCATTCACCCCCACCACCCATCCAATCCCACCTTTCATCAAAAATACCATTTTTTTTCTAGCTCAAATCCGTTCTGGTGGAGGGTCATCAGACTCAAATCTTTGCTTTCTCTCCACAGGTGGCTGCCAGACCCACAGAGTTTCTCTAGCAATTTCTGTTCTTTTCGTTTCAGATTCGTCCAGCTCTATGTGAGTGCAGCTCTGGGCGAGGTAGCTAAATCCTTCTGTTCTGTCCCCATCGGGCTTGTCATTAGGATGCCTTGTCATTGTTCTTCGGCAAGGTGCGAAGGAAGATCTCCACGTCCAAAAGAAACCACCATCTGCGTGGTGGAGCTAAACCAAGCCTGCGGGGCCAGCCGCACTGTTAATCCCACCCATCTTCCACAATGGCAGATTTTCTTTATTCATTTGTGTGACATGGGCGTCGCTGGCTGGCCAGCATTGATAGCCCATCCCTAGTTGCCCCTTGAGAAGGTGGTGGAGAGCTGCCATCTTGAATCGCTGCAGTCCATCTGCTGTGGGTCGACCCACAATGCCAGTAGGGAGGGAACTGAATTGGGAGGGAATGTGAAGGAACAGCAGAATATTTCCAAGTCAGGGTAGTGAGCGACTTGGAGGGGAACTTGCAGGTGGTAGTAGTCTCAAGTATCTGCTGCCCTTGCCCTTCGAGATGAAAGTGGTCATGGGTTTGGAGAGTGCTGTCTGAGCGTCTTTGGTGAATTGGAAAGAGTTGTTTTATGCCCAGTGACAGGTCTCGCACTGGCTCACTGGATCCCTTTGGCTTTTCTTCTTAAAAGAATGGGTGCTAATCAAAATGTCACGTGACACCTGCTCAACACATGAGCTGGTCACCACAACGTGTAACGTGTCTTGCTGTTCCAGGCTAACTTTGACTTGGAAGAATATTACTTGTTGGGGTGGGGGAAGGGGATCTGGGGGTGATGGGAACGGTAATGCCAAACCAAAGTGATTTGCTGGCTCATGGAGACAAGACCTGCTGAACACATGGCCTTTTATGGGACTTGGAATGCCAGCAGTCTAATGCAGTACCAGACACCCAAAAAAAACTGTTGTGCAATGAGCCATAAACACAGACTGAATGAATTTAATTTTTTAAAAGGTCCCCCTTTGAACGGGCAAATTTTAAATGATGTGGGAAGCTTAACCGCTCCCCCCCCCCCCCAGCTCCCTGCCCCAACCTCGCCCTCAGCTCATTTGAAGGAGTAAAGGATATCTCGCCTTGAGGGCCTCACGCGATTGCTGAATGGTCACTCTGTCAAAATTGGAGCAGGCAAGCCAAATGTTAGGGTTTGATAGACTGTTTTCACATATTTCATGCTGGCACATAAACAATATGTAAAAATGCAATGACAGATTTAGATTAACAGGCGTCGAGCCACTTTAACTTTGCTCAAGGACCAGTGGACTGTATTCCTTGTTTTATATACACAAAGGCACACGCATGTATATCGATTCATGAATCAAGAAGAATCAAGTGGGAGAGAAGCAGTGGAAAGTGGTTGCCTTATATGGATCTTTCTGCCTGCACAGTAACAGACAACCTGGAAGCGTAGAGCAAATAGACAACTCGCTCTCGGGCAACTCTGCACAGAAGCAGGACCTCCGTCATCCTATTCCAAAAGAGTTAGCTCTCGCCAGATCCACAAAAACACAGCCATGCTCCCCCCAACTCAGGACTGACAGATTCCCAGGGTTAGGCGCAACAAAAACGCAGGGGCGGTGCTTCTGAAATGGCAGGAAGGTTTCAGTCACTTTAATATCAAAGCAGAAAACGCAGGAGAAGAAGGTGTAGGATTAGTAAACTCTAGTGGAGGACAGTTTCAGGATGGATTAGATTAGATTCCTGAAAGTATGGAAACAAGCCCTTCAGCCCAACAAGTCCACACCGACCCTCCGAAGAGTAACCCACCCGGACCCATTCCCCTAGCCTATATATACCCCCAGGGCATCAATGTGGACTTCAACAGTTTCCTCATTTCCCCTTCCCCCACCTCACCCTAGTTCTAAACTTCCAGCTCAGTAACTGTCCCCATGACTTGTCCGGACTTGTCCTACCTGCCTATCTCCTTTTCCACCTATCCACTCCACCCTTTCCTCCCTGACCTATCACCTTCATCCCCTCCCCCACTCACCCAGTGTACTCTATGCTACTTTCTCCCCACCCCCACCCTCCTCTAGCTTATCTCTCCATGCTTCAGGCTCACTGCCTTTATTCCTGATGAAGGGCTTTTGCCCGAAACGTCGATTTCGAAGCTCCTTGGATGCTGCCTGAACTGCTGTGCTCTTCCAGCACCACTAATCCAGAATATATTTACTCCTGACTAATGCACCTAACACTATTATGGGAGGAAACAGGAGCACCCAGAGGAAACCCACGCAAACAATGTGCAAACTCCACACAGTCACCCGAGGTGGGAATCAAACCCGGGTCCCTGGCACTGTGAGGCAGCAGTGCTAACCACTGAGCCACTGTGCTGCCCCAATGGACATCATTTGCCATGGCTAAAAGAACAGGAAAATGGCAAGTTTTATGCCCTGGAAACATAAGCTCAAGGGTTTTTGCTGTTCAAGCTCTACATGTCAGCCTGAAGTGAAGGACAGTCATGAGCCGAGAGCACATCTTTTATCTCAGGCTTAGGTCAAGCAAGCTCTGTTTTCTCAAGGTAGGCTTTTCCAGGAACACTCTATCAGGTTAGCAATCAGGTGCGCTGCAGCCTACTTAAAGTGGATCCCGCTCACGGGAATTTCTCATGTTTTTTATTTGGTAGCAATATAAACTGGGGATTTCCTTGATTAAATCCAAACAAGAATAATGGATCACAAGAGCTGGGAGCTTCAGCAGTCACCTTGAACACCTGGTTTCCAGACAACATCATCAACAGGAATGACTCAAAGGAAATCATACCATAGTAAAGCAATGAAGGCCATTTGGCCCGTCAGGGTTTTGTCAGACATTTGAAAGAGCCCTCTACACAGTGACTCCGCTCCAGAAACTAATCCCTCAGAGTTCGATTGTGAAAGTTATGACTGAATCAGTAGTCTCCAGCCTTTTGGGCTGTGTGTCCCCAGTCAGAACAACTCTCCCGGAGAACCTTTCACCTCATTTGCTACTTGCCTCCAAATCGGCACCTTTTGATTAGCAATGCAGTCCCTTTAACAAAAACCCTTCATGGAGTGGTAAAGCACTTGCTGGATCAGCTTCTCCTCCCCCACCCACCCCACCTCCTCCAGCTGAGGGAAACTCCTGACATTTGCTACGTAACCACGGCTTGATCCCACAAACCACACGACGGAGAAAGAGAAACCTTTACCTGCTGCCTCTGGTAGGCTGAGAACATCTTTTCAAAATCTTCCAGATCAAGAGTGTTGAAGGCTCGCAGGTCATCTATGTCGTTCCAGACAGTGCCTTGAATCCTGTCCTGTAACAGTCCGGACCACAGAAATATCAATGAGCTTGTGATGACCAGGTGTGGCTAAGATCACAAAAACCACGATATCAAATGAAACAAAATATTGCTTTGGTTTTCAGGCAGTGGTGGAGCTCAATATGCTAATAGTATAGTTCATTGTCAGATTCCAAACACACTTTAATTGTGAAATGGAAATGTCTCTGCTTTTTTCCCCTCAAACGGAATGCCCATGAGGACATGGTGTCTCCAGAACATCAGTTAGCACTCAAGCTGTTTATTAGCTTTTCCACTGAAGGAACATCACCCTTATTTTTAAGGCTAGTTGCCCATGAGCAATGGAGGCTAGAGAACTCGCGGAGATAAAATTGACGTTTTGTAAACAGTCTACATTACAGAAGAAGTGCTGGAGGTTCTAAAAAATATATAAGTGGATAAATCTCCAGGACTTAATCAAGTGTACCCCAGGATGTTGTGGGAGATTATGGAAGAATTGTAAGGTCCCTAGCAGACTAATTGTATCACCTATAGCTATGGGTGAGGTGCCGGAGGACTGGAAGGTGGCTAACGTTGTGCCTTTATTTAGGAAAGGCTATAAGGAGAAGCTAGGGAGCTAAAGACCCGTGGGTCTGACATCAATGGTCAGTAGACAAGTAGAAGACTGGAAGAACACAGCCAGCCAGGCAGCATCAGGAGGTGGAGAAGTCAATATTTTGGGTATAACCTTCTTCAGCGGTGGGTAAGCTGTTGGAGGGGTTTTGAGACATACGATGTACATGCAATTGGAGAGGCAAGGTCTGAATAGGAACAGTCAGCATGGCTTTGTGCGTCGGAAATCATGTCTTATAAATTTAATTGAGTTTTTTTGAAGACATTGCCAACAAGGTTGATGAGGGCAGAGCAATTGATATTGTCTACATGGACCACGTTTTGTATCATAGATACAAAATTTGCTTGATGCTAGGAGACAGAGTCATGATGGAGAGCTGTTTGTTGGACTAGAGACTTGTGACCAGCAATATTCCAGAGGGATCAGTGCTGGGTCCAGCTTTGTTTGCCATTTATGCAAACGATTTGGGTTAGAATTTAGGAGGCATAGTTCGCAAGTTTGCTGATGACTCCAAATTTGGTGACAGAGTTGACAGTAAAGAAGGTTATCTAAGATTACAAAGGGATCTCGATCAATACGCTGAGGAGTGGCAGATGGAATTTAACTTTAATAATTGTGAGCTATTGCACTTTGGTAAAACAAATGTAGTTAATGATAGAGCCCTAGGTAGTGTTGTCAAACAGAGAGACCCAGGGGTTCAGGTACTCATTCCTTGAAAGTTACAGGTAGACAGGCTGGTAAAGAAGGTATTCATAGCACGCTTGCCTTCATTGATCAGGCCACTGAGTATGGGTTTTGGGATAGAATGTTGGGGTTGTACAAGATGTTGGTGAGGCCACTTTTGGAGTATTGTGTACAGTTCTAATTGCACTGTTGCTGGAAGGATGTTGTTAAATTGGAGAGATTTCACAAAAGATTTACTAGTATGTTGCCAGAACTGGAGTGTTTGAGCTTTAAGGATAGACTGGAATTTTTTTCACTGGGGCATAGGAGGTCGAGGGATGACCTTATAGAGGGGCATAGATAAGGTAATAATAAAGGTCTTTTCCCTAGGGTGGTGGAGGCTCAAAAATGTTCAGGTTAGAGGAGAAAAATTTAAAAGGGCCCTGAGGTGTAACTTTTTCACAAAGAAGGTGGTTCACATGTAGAATGAACTTCCAGAGGAAGTGAAAGAATCAGGTACAGTTACTACATTTAAAAGACATTTGGATTGGTACATGAATAAGAAAGGTGTAGTGGGATATGGCCCAAAAAGAGGAAAATTGGGGAACTTGGTCGGCATGGAAGTTGGACGAAAGGGTCTGTTTCCGTCTTGTATGACTCAATAATATGTTTCAAAACTAATTGGAAAGTTTGAAACAAAACTGGGTACAGATTGGTTATAGGCCAAGAGGGAATTGAATCATTTTTGGTAAAGTCTTGGATCCAGCTCCTGGATTTTTTTCCAAGTATCCATTAACAAACCGAGATCGGGGAAATTCACTTCTATTTTAGAACACTCAAGACTTAGTTTTAAATGTTGAAATGTTGTGGTGGAATTTTTCACAGCTGCCAAAATGTCAGCAGAGTTTTTAGAGCAGGTTGCTGGACATGAATTGGTCTGAAGCCTCCTCAGTGAGATGGAAGCTCGCAATCATAGATAAAGGATATTTTTCCAACATTATGGTTCCAGACTATCAACCAGGCAGGGAAGAGGCTCACGTTCATGGGACAAACAGAGCGCACAATTTAGTTTAACACGAGGTGACACTGCAGTGTGCTTGGCAGAGCGTTGGTCTTCACTGTTCGAATTACATTCATGAAGGTAGTGATGATTAGAATTTGATGTAAGGATGCTAACTGTTAAGTCGCAACACCAAAACCAGTTTCAGTCTACAGTGTTGCTTTTAATATCACAGTATCACCATCATGGGTGGGGTTACCATTAAAGCCTCACCTTCTCAACCTCTCCCCTGGCTACTAGTCATCCTTCACGACAGAGAGAGTAGCCCCATGGGCTGGTAGGTCTATGACAACTTTACTCTTTCACCTTTACAACATGATATCTGCCTGAGGAAGGAGCGGGGGCCCCGGAAGCTTATGGTTTCAAATAAACTTGTTGGACTATAAACCGGTGTCACGTGATTTTTGGCCTTTACCACATGATCACAAGTATTGATAATTAGGATTATGATTCGTGACGCCTCTCCACGCTGGAAATGGGAAGCCGCAGTACAGTCATCAATGTAAAGTTTGTTCACTGACATAAATCTGCATCGTTGTAATCTGGACTCATCTCAGCAAAGGAGGGGACAAAGTCAGTAAGACACAGAGAATGGCCTGTTTCCACTACTTGTTAAAAGCCCTGTCGACAGCATCATGACTGGTTATTATCTCGGATCAAGCCCCTGCAACTACTTCAGGAAGTCAGACCCTCAGGTCCTGATAAATGCGTAGCCACACAATGCCAAGACAAATGTTATGCTTGGAGCAGGACAGCTAGAATTTGCAGACCATAAGTAGCCCATTTATAAATTCCTGTCCCCACAGCTCATTTAATCATTCATTCAGCACTTCAATCTAAACAGAAACAGAGTCAATTTTGAGAAAAGGATGGTGGGGGATGGGAGCGAAGGGAAATAATGTTACACAGTAAGCATGTGTTGTCTAAAAGGAGGAATCTGGCAGGCGATCTAGCGATACTGAGTGAGCCGAATAATCGGTTTGTGGGATCCAGATTGCATTTCCGATGATGCATGTTAAGACAGCTGGGAGTTTGTGCACTGGAATTGTCAACAAAGGGCGCGGAAGGGATACGGGAGGTGGAACTCTGGGAAACCATACAGTAAAGTTAATGGTAGGAATGATAGAGGGATTTTAGCATTTTTAAAAGCACATCGCTCTGTGGTCGCGTGGGTAGTTCTTGCAGTGTTGAGTCAGATGTGTTCCCACGCCAGGGGCTTGACAACATGACCTTGGCACACTCTCTGAAGCAGCATTATGGGAACGCTATCATATCAGAGAGGTCAATACGTGAAAAAAGTAACAATAAAAAATGTTTAGGAAGAGCATGGAGCCTATCACTGGTGTTCTGGCCAAAATTTACTCTTCCATCCCTTTCCCAAAGTCAGATCATCTGATCGTGATGGTCTGTCGATCTGTTCGCTCTCGCTTTGCACAAATTCTCTCCTGCATTTCCAATATTATGACAAAACTATATTTCAAAAGGGTTTTCATTAATAAATTGCTTTGCACACCCAGGAGGTTGTGAAAACCACTACAGACAGACATGAATTCTGTCCATGTCTCTCCCTTAAAGTGGCCATTCTTTGTCATTTAGCCAATGTTACAGTCGGTCTATGTACAAGATTGTCCCTTAAACAGTAACAGGATGAAAGACAAGTTAATCTACTTTTGTGTGTTTGGAACTGCATACCTTCTTGTCTTTAATCTCTGAAGTTTAATTCTGCAAAAGGCAGAATAATAAACTTTTGCATGTATTAGACAACAGCTCCAGCAATGGAACATTCCATCGTTGCCATATCCAAGATTATGCTCTCTCTCTCTAGAGAGAGAGAGAGAGAGAGAGAAGTGCACCTCAAATACATAGCTTTCTGATTCAGGGTCAAGAGTGTCCTAACTGAGTCCACTCTTTACACTCTGCACCAGAAACAATTGATATGCTTAGAACATTGATCAGGGCAAATATAAAATGAATTTCAGGTCCAATAAATCACCAGAGCTGTTCTCGGCACTTTGACGAATCCCTCCCTATTATTTCGGGAAATGCTATCTTCACGTTGTAGCTTACTGGTGTGACTGTTTAACAGTGTGAGAATGTTAATAGGTAACAGCATGCCACTGTTCTGATCCAAAGGCAGCCCATTACCACCTTCTCCAGAGCAGTTAGGGATGGCCTGGCCAGTGATGGCCACTTCCCATGTTTGGATAGTAATGGTGTGCAGGGATATAGGAAAGAGGCAGGAGACTTGGACCAGAATATAACTGGTGTTTCACAATGGGCTGAATGGCCTCCCTCTGCAGCATACCAATCCTGTGATGTACAAATAAGCCGAAAGGAGGTGTGCAAGTGTAGGTGCCTTAATGTACACATTACTCGCAACCAGCGAAACCCAAACCTGACGTTTTATCGTTACTCACTGATAAGATTTAATTTTCAGAACTATAAGTTAGAAACACCATCATTTCCCCAATTGACAATCAGAGCTTCAGTTTACATCTACATATACTCTTTTGAAATAATCACAACAAAAGGAAAGCATCAAATTAAAGCAAATTAGACCATATTAAAAGTTAACAAGAGTAGAAAAGTATGGCGCTGGAAAAGCACTGCGGGTCAGGCAGCATCTAATGAGCAGGTGAGTCGATGAACAGCTTATGCTCGAAACATTGCCACTCCTGCGTCTCGGACGCAGCCTGACCCGCTGTGCTTTTCCAGCAACACAGTTTTCAACTCTGATCTGCAGCATCTGCACTCCTCACTTTCTCTCAACCCCTTCAAGAGGCAATGTAATAGCAACCAAACAGACAAAGCAAATTTAAAAGTTCATTAAAATGTTATTTTGGGGGGAGGGGGAGGGGCGCAATGTACTCCAGCTGCTGCATGCTCCTGCCCCACTGAACTCATCTCTACCTACCTCGACACTGTCCTAGAAACTCCCCACATACGTTTGAGACACCACCCACGCCCTCCACCTCCTCCAAGACTTCCGATTCCCTGGCCCCCAATGCCTCATCTGCACCATGGATATCCAATCCCTCTACACCTCCATCCGCCATGACCAGGGCCTCCAAGCCCTCCGTTCTTTCCTCTCCAGACGTCCCCAACAGTACCCTTCTACTGACACTCTCATTCGTTTGGCCGAACTGGTCCTCACCCTTAACAATTTCTCCTTTGAATCCTCCCATTTCCTCCAGACCAAAGGCGTAGCCATGGGCACACGTATGGGCCCCAGCTATGCCTGTCTCTTTGTTGGCTACATAGAGCAGTTGATCTTCCGTAATTACACCGGCACCACTCCCCACCTCTTCCTTCACTACATTGATGACTGCATTGGTGCCACCTCGTGCTCCCGCGATGAGGTTGAGCAATTCATCAACTTCACCAACATATTCCACCCTGACCTTAAATTTACCTGGACCATCTCTGACACCTCGCTCCCCTTCCTGGACCTCTCCATCTCCATTAATGACGACCGACTTGACACTGACATTTCTTACAAACCCACCGACTCCCATAGCTACCTGGATTACACCTCTTCCCACACTATCTCTTGCAAAAATGCCATCCCCTATTCCCAATTTCTCCGCCTCTGCCGTATCTGCTCCCAGGAGGACCAGTTCCACCACAGAACACACCAGATGGCCTCCTTCTTTAGAGACCGCAATTTCCCTTCCCACGTGGTTAAAGATGCCCTCCAACGCATCTCGTCTACATCCCGCACCTCCGCCCTCAGACCCCACCCCTCCAACTGTAACAAGGACAGAACGCCCCTGGTGCTCACCTTCCACCCTACAAACCTTCGCATAAACCAAATCATCCACCGACATTTCCGCCACCTCCAAAAAGACCCCACCACCAGGGATATATTTCCCTCCCCACCGCTTTCCACCTTCCGCAAAGACCGTTCCCTCCGTGACTACCTGGTCAGGTCCACACCCCCCTATGACTCACCCTCCCATTCTGGCACTTTCCCCTGCCACCGCAGGAACTGTAAAACCTGTGCCCACACCTCCTCCCTCACCTCTATCCAAGGCCCTAAAGGAGCCTTCCACATCCATCAAAGTTTTACCTGCACATCCACTAATATCATTTATTGTATCCGTTGCTCCCGATGTGGTCTCCTCTACATTGGGGAGACTGGGTGCCTCCTAGCAGAGCGCTTTAGGGAACATCTCCGATACACCCGCACCAATCAACCAAACCGCCCCGTGGCCCAACATTTCAACTCCCCCTCCCACTCTGCCGAGGATTTGGAGGTCCTGGGCCTCCTTCACCGCTGCTCCCTCACCACCAGACGCCAGGAGGAAGAACGCCTCATCTTCCGCCTCGGAACACTTCAACCCCAGGGCATCAATGTGGACTTCAACAGCTTCCTCATTTCCCCTTCCCCCACCTCATCCTAGTTTCAAACTTCCAGCTCAGCACTGTCTCCTTGACTTGTCCGGACTTGTCCGACCTGCCTATCTCCTTTTCCACCTATCCACTCCACCCTCTCCTCCTTGACCTATCACCTTCATCTCCTCCCCCACTCACCCATTGTACTCTATGCTATTTCTCCCCACCCCCACCCTCCTCTAGCTTATCTCTTCATGCTTCAGACTCACTGCCTTTATTCCTGATGAAGGGCTTTTGCCCGAAACGTCGATTTCGCTGCTCGTTGGATGCTGCCTGAACTGCTGTGCTCTTCCAGCACCCCTAATCCACCCTACTGTGGTAACTACCAGTCACAGCAAGACTCCACATGCCCTCTCTCCCAGGACACCTGGGAGTGAATGTAATGAGGGAAGGGGGCAGTCATTCAGATATTAAGACGCCCTCCATTGCCTGGATTTGTTGATGGTCACCTTGGCCACACCCAGAAGTGGACCCACAAAAAGGCTGTCCAATCAGCCCACACTGGCTGCCTGAATCTCAATGGGAAATAAACAGCTAACAGCAGCTCTCTTGGGGTCACAGACTCGTGTGATAAACGCATAAGTGGAACATGTCCCCCTCACTGCTGCAGCACACATAGTTGTCTGCTTCTGTACGTGTATGATATTTTCAAATCAATATGTTCAGAAATGTTCTGACACACCTCTACAGCAGGTGGGCCTCCAGCCTCTTTCATATATAAATTACAAAACTTTTTTTATAAGTTACAATTTCAAGTGAACTTTAACAATTGGTGTCATGTCGGCCCAGATACTACATTGAAGGTGTGAGCTGCCCTGTGTGAGGCTATCTATGCCACAATGGTCAGACTGATTCTCATCTAAAAGACTGTATACAGAATCTTACATGGATTCATGCAGCTTTTGAGCAAAGTAAAATGCAATTCTGCAAGTACAAATTCACCCCACAAACATATATCTGTATGTGTGCAGGTGGGTGGGTGTGCATGTGGGTGGGTGTGCATGGGGTGGGGGGGCGGGGTGGGTTATGAGTGTCTGTGAGAGAGTGTGTGTATGTGTGTGAGTGTGAGTGTTTAACAATTGTTAAAGTTCACTTGAGAATGTAACTTTTAAAAACAGGTTTTGCAATTTACACATGAAAGAAGTGAAACCAACATGGCCATTTTAAAAGATGAGAGACTTAACAATCCAGATCTTTTTCAATATATAATTTCAATTACATCACACTGTAAACTTTTGCAAAAATTCTGTGTCTTACAATCTTATTCTCCACCACCACCTGATGAAGGAGCAGCACTCAGAAAGCTATGCTTCCAAATAAACTTGTTGGACTATAACATGCCATTGTGTGATTTTTAACTCAGTGTTTGCTTTAAGAGAGGGCTCTGCTGTTGGACTACTTTGCTTGCCACTAGATCTGGAGGAATTTGCAAAGGCAACATTAGTGGTATTTCTCCAATAAACCATGGATAGTAACGTTATACAAATAACCCAAGAGTTTTCACAGACGACATACAATGATTAAGGATAATTAAGCTAAGAATTTAAATAAACTCGTCAACTGTGGAAGATTACTGCCTAGTTTTCTTTCTTGATATTAAATACTGCACAATAAACAGGATGACAGCCCAGACTTCATAAAATAATGTTACATTTTAAGCAGCCCTCTGTCGAACATACTTATCAAGTCATAAGTATTTAAGTAGGGAGCGAGAGACTTCTGGAATTCAATTGAATTCTCAGTTTATTTAATCTCTTGTCCATGTAACAGCCCATTATGCAAACAGTCAGGGTGATGGCTATTCAAAACTCAATCCATGTTAAAGTCTCATTGTTTTCAGAGGCACTTTGCGCATTCCTGCAGTAATCTGAATTTAATTTCCCTCCTGTAACCAGTGTTTCAGACACTGCAGTGAACAATGACTTCTGCAGCCAGCACTGAATACTCCGGGAAGCAATTTAATCTGAAGAATGGTGTATATTCAGTTGCAATACAGCGCAGTAACACCTGTTGCTCAGAAACTGAGGGTAACTGTATACCTCTTTGCTTTTTAACTCATTTCATAACCACCTTCTTATCAGAGTGTTTAAAGTCACATAACAAGGGAAAGACAATCCATTTGAGGTAGTGACTTCTCTTCAAGCATCTAGTTATAGAACATTGGAACCCCTCGATTATGTTCCAGTCCCAGATATCCCAGGAGAGAGTTCCTAGACTACAGTCAGGAAAATATTCTACAGCAGTATGTTTCTTGCTCAATGAGGTAGGAGGCCTGGGCCTTTGGGAATGAGTTGCATGGTGGTTCAAGTGCCAAGAGGGTAACATTGAGGAGACAGTGTTGCTTGCATCATGAAGTTTGGCTTAGTTATGAAAGAGTCATAGAGTTGCAGAGAGATACAGCACAGAAAGAGACACTTCGGTCCAACTCCTCCATGCCAATCAGATATCCTAACCTAATCTAGTCCATTTTGCCAGCACTGGGCCCATAAAAGAACAAAGAGAAATCAAGAGCAAGATTAACTAATTGGGGAAAAGCCAACTTCAGTGATGCAAGAATGCTGCTGATAAATTGGCATCAAAGGTTGGCAGGTGGAACTGTCACTGAGCAATGGGCTGCTTTTCAAGAAGAGATAGTTTGGGCATAGTTGAAGATAATGTTCCCAAAAATGGAAACGGTATGTATAAACACATCCAGAACTGCCTGGATGATGAAAGGTAGACAGATAAAGATGAAAAAAACAAAGAAGTGACCTCATGAGAGATGCTTGGTAGATACTACAACCAAGAACAGAGCTGGAAATGGAAGATTCAGAGGAAACCTGAAAAAAAACAAATAAAAGAAGCAAACAGAGGGTACGAAGAGAGATTGGCAGAGAGAATCCAAAAGTCTTCTATAAGAATATGAGTTAAGAAGGGTGGTAAAAGGAGATGTGGGGTAGACTAGGGACTGAAAAGGGGGATTATGCTTGGAGGCAGGGAATATGGCAGAGATATTAAATTAATATTTGGCATCTGTCTTTATGAAAAAACAAGATGTCATGCAGATCAGGAGGTCATTCAGGCACTTGAGGGCTTAAAAGGGGCAAGAAGGAGGTATGGGATAGGTTGTCTGTACTTGGAGTTAATAAGGTACCAGGGCAGAATGAGATGTATCCAATGATGGTGAAGGAAGTGGGAATGGAATTTTACACAGTAACTGGCTCTGTTTTTTCCAGGTAAAAACCATGACTGCAGATGCTGGAGACCAGATTCTGGATTAGTGATGCTGGAAGAGCACAGCAGGTCAGGCAGCATCCAAGGAGCTTCGAAATCGACGTTGCATTGGTGCCACCTCGTGCTCCCGCAAGGAGGTTGAGCAATTCATCAACTTCATCAACACATTCCACCCTGACCTTAAATTTGCCTGGACCATCTCTGACACCTCGCTCCCCTTCCTGGACCTCTCCATCTCCATTCATGACGACCGACTTGACACTGACATTTTTTACAAACCCACCGACTCCCACAGCTACCTGGATTACACCTCTTCCTACCCTACCTCTTGCAAAAATGCCATCCCGTATTCCCAATTCCTCCGCCTCCGCCGGATCTGTTCCCAGGAGGACCAGTTCCACCACAGAACACACCAGATGGCCTCCTTCTTTAGAGACCGCAATTTCCCTTCCTATGAGGTTAAAGATGCCCTCCAACGCATCTCGTCTACATCCCGCACCTCCGCCCTCAGACCCCACCCCTCCAACCGTAACAAGGACAGAACACCCCTGGTGCTCACCTTCCACCCTACAAACCTTCGCATAAACCAAATCATCTGCTGACATTTCCGCCACCTCCAAACAGATCCCACCACCAGGGATATATTTCCCTCCCCATCCCTTTCCGCCTTCTCCAAAGATCGTTCCCTCCGTGAC
Organism: Chiloscyllium punctatum; assembly: GCF_047496795.1. NCBI lineage: Eukaryota > Metazoa > Chordata > Chondrichthyes > Orectolobiformes > Hemiscylliidae > Chiloscyllium > Chiloscyllium punctatum. The sequence goes on along the minus strand of NC_092741.1, from coordinate 29,983,708 downwards.
TACCTGGTCAGGTCCACGCTCCCCTACAACCCACCCTCCCATCCTGGCACCTCCCCCGGCCACCGCAGGAACTGTAAAACCTGCGGCCACACCTCCTCCCTCACCTCTATCCAAGGCCCTAAAGGAGTCTTCCACATCCATCAAAGTTTCACCTGCACATCCACTAATATCATTTATTGTATCCGTTGCTCCCGATGTGGTCTCCTCTACATTGGGGAGACTGGGCGCCTCCTAGCAGAGCGCTTTAGGGAACATCTCAGAGACACCCGCACCAATCAACCACACCGGCCCATGGCCCAACATTTCAACTCCCCCTCCCACTCTGCCGAGGATATTGGAGGTCCTGGGCCTCCTTCACCGCCGCTCCCTCACCACCAGACGCCTTGAGGAAGAACGCCTCATCTTCCGCTTCGGAACACTTCAACCCCAGGGCATCAATGTGGACTTCAACAGTTTCCTCATTTCCCCTTCCCCCACCTCACCCTAGTTCTAAACTTCCAGCTCAGCAGTGTCCCCATGACTTGTCCGGACTTGTCCTACCTATCTCCTTTTCCACCTATCCACTCCACCCTCTCCTCCTTGACCTATCACCTTCATCTCCTCCCCCACTCACCCATTGTACTCTATGCTACTTTCTCCCCACCCCCACCCTCCTCTAGCTTATCTCTCCACGCTTCAGGCTCACTGCCTTTATTCCTGATGAAGGGCTTTTGCCCGAAATGTCGATTTCAAAGCTCCTTGGATGCTGCCTGAACTGCTGTGCTCTTCCAGCACCACTAATCCAGAATATGTTTTTTCCAGTCTTCCCAGACTCAGGGGTGGTGCCAGGGTTCTGGAGAAATGCAAATGTTTCATCCCTGTTGAAGAAAGAATGTCAGGAAAAGACCAGCAACTACAGACCACTCAGTTTAACCACAGTTGGGGCAACATTTCTAGAAATAACATTTTGGGGCACAATTAATAGCCATTTGGGTAAATGCAAGTTAATAAAATAAAGAAAGTACGTATTATTTTCAAAGGCGAATCACGTTGAGCTTGATGGGACATTTATTTGCTGAGGGAACAGAGAGGATTGATTGTTGAGTACATGGACTTCGAACAGACATTAAATAAAGTGCCTCAGGACAAAAAGTGAGCAAAATTAAGCTCTGGGTTAAAAGAGACAGGAACAATACAGAAACAAAACTGGCTGAGGAATTAGTAACAGAGACTAATGGTTAGTGGGTTTTTTTTTAGATTAGATTAGATTACTTACAGTGTGGAAACAGGCCCTTCGGCCCAACAAGTCCACACCGCCCCGCCGAAGCGCAACCCACCCATACCCCTACATCTACCCCTTACCTAACACTACGGGCAATTTAGCATGGCCAATTCACCTGACCTGCACATCTTTGGACTGTGGGAGGAAACCGGAGCACCCGGAGGAAACCCACGCAGACACGGGGAGAATGTGCAAACTCCACACAGTCAGTCGCCTGAGGCGGGAATTGAACCCAGGTCTCTGGCGCTGTGAGGCAGCAGTGCTAACCACCGTGCCACCGTGTTTTACAGATTGGGGTTTGCAATGAAGTTCCCCAAGAGCCCGTTTTCCTGGTTCTTCATGATTAAAACTAACGATCTGGACTTATTAGATCAAGGGTATAATCTAAAATTTGTAAATGATACAAAGCTTGGAAGTATTGTGAAATGTAAGTTTGCAAGTCACGTTACAGCTGGTAAGAATTGAGTTCGGCCACATTTGGAGTATTGCATGCAGTTGTGGTCACCACGTTATAGGAAGGATGCGGAGGGGGTGCAGAAGAGGTGTAGCAGGATGTTGCCTGGATTGCAGTGTATGAAGCTATAAGGAAGGGTTGGACAAACCTGGATGGTTTTCCGTGAGAGCATTAAAGGCTGAGGGGGTTGGAGGAGTCTGTTTTTTCCCCAGGCTAGAAACGTCAAACACAAGGGAGCATAGGTTTAAGGTGATAGGGGAAAATTTAAAGGAGATGTGCAAGGCAGCTATTGTACACAGAAGATGGTAGGTGCCTGAAACGCAGTGCCTGGGAGATGGTGGGAGCAGATTCAATAGCAATGTTGAAGAGGCATTTCGCTAAACGTCAGAATAGACAGAGAAGAGGGTTGTGAAGTTATTATGGAAAGTTCAGAAAAGGGGGAGTGTGTTGGCACATTAACCAAATGATAGTGGTAATATAGCAGTTGTCCAGAACACCAGTCTAATGTTCTGGAGTGATGGGTTTGAATCCCATCATGCAATAAAAAGCTGGCTCAGTGGCAACTAGGTAACCAGTGTCAGCCGCAGCAGGAGACAAGAGGACATCATTAGGTGAATCACTCCAACAGGCAGCCAACATAGACAAGATGTCTCGAAATGCCTCTTTCTCTGCAGTAACCACTCTGTGCTCCTGTGATATACAATCCATCTGGACAAGATTCCAGTCTCAAATCACTTCCAGATAGCCGTAAACTGCCCATACCCCTTGAAGAAGATTCCAGTCATTAATCGCTGCAAAAGAAACAAGACTAGGGGAAATCAAAAGGGACTGCCAATTCATCTTCCCCAGTTTTAGGAAACAAGACAAGAGTTAGAACTAAGTCCCGGTGGCCCTAATTGGGGTGATTGAGCTGGAGACGCAGCTGATGAGTACTCAGTAACCCCAGCGTTAACTGCAGGCTGGATACATTTCACTATAAAGTGCCATTCAGCATGTACTCACGCTGACAATAAATCTTTCCTGAGAGCTGTGAGCCCATGAATGGATGGAGTTTATGACCACTGGCTGGACTCATTAATGGCAAGAATCAAGCGTGTGCCAAGGGAATGAGAAATGTTGGGTTTCCTCTCTTTTTAAGTGATGGACCCAAAAGGGAGAGATCATCCAGTCTTTTCAGAAGACAGCCAGCAGAGAGCTGGACTGAGATCAGCTGGCTCTTGTTTAACTCAAGGCAAGGTGTAGACAGCTTTCCCAAACTTCCCAGGCAGCTTTTTGGAAAAGAGATCATTTTTCAGACAATGAACAGACAACTAACCCTTCAGTCATCCAGCAGATCAGTCACAACAATTTCCTAGTTCTCCTTTTGCTGTATTTCAGTTCTATTTTGCTTTCTTTTCTTGTTCACCAGTGTCAGATGTTAGTGCTCCAGCTCACTCCCTCACCTCCTCGGAATTTTAGCCCCTCTTTTCCAGTTCTCCATCAATATTAAGATACAGAGTTAGTCCCCTTCAGCACTGTCCCTCTGACTCTCTCAGATTGTCAACAAAGCTTGAGTCAAAAAGGTTGAGTTACGTTAGGCAGAAACTCCCTCCCTCCTTCCCCAACTCCATCACCCCTGAAGGTAGTGAGGAAGGTGGCAATGAAGGGGAAATAATGGGGAGATTAATCCCGTGGAAGGAAGTCTCCAGCTTCTAGCCACCTCTAAAATTCAGTGAAGGCAGGAAGGTCAGTTGAGGGGAGGGAGCGTTCTCAATTTCCCAACAATAAAGGTGAGAGACCGGGACTGCATGCCTGAGAGTTGGAGGGGGTGATAGTGGTAAGTGACTTACTGTCTCATTGAGGATTAGGCCTCAACCAACAGACCTTCAGGCCCGAAGGCTGCTGGGAAGTTGGCGGCTGAGGTCTAGGAAAAGTGATATGTGGGCCTTTGGTCTATCCTAATGAGCGGGTGGGTGAGCAATCGGATGGTGTGTTAGTACGCCTCCTCAAACATTCACCCTCCAAATTTTCCCCACCAAACTTCAAAAGAAATCATAAAATCACGCCCATCGAGTTGACAGACGGTTTGCCCACTGGTTTCTCACTTGTTTGGCTCTCGTTGCACCATCTCAGCCAATCGCCTTCCATTCTTTACTTCCATAGCCATTTACCCAACCTGCATTGCTCTTCCCAATGCCATTGTGATTGCATGCTCCCTATTCCTACCGTGGCTATGTGCTTTCTCTCAGAGAAAGCCCCGGGTTAAGCACATCACAGATAAAGAATCGAGTGAATTCCCCTCTACATCACCCTCTTGCAATGCCAGGTCACCTAGAGCTGGATCAGATTCAGAATAGCAGCTCCTTCACGAAGCCCGTAACATAGCAATCAGGGCTTACAGATTCAGTGAAGACATCCACTAACTGACACTAAACCCTTCTAGGTAGAAAGGTAAAAGATTGAATGGTACTATTTCAAAGAAGTTATCTCCGGCATCCTGGTTAACATTGACCAATTCTCAAAATCATAACATCAGACAGCTTCACCATGATCTCACCTTGCCCTGTTTGGAGCTCCCTCATGGACAATATTTCCTACTGCCTACACCAGTAAGCTTCCCATCTCTCGGAGTGAATGTGAGGAGTTTTGGAACGTGGTCACTTTCCCACTGGGATACTGGCTGTCGTCTTTGAGAGAGCATTTGAACTTTAACAGCTGAGGTCGGACGATTTCAGCTCATGAGTTCATTTCCCACCTTCCGGTGCAGGTGACCTCAAGGGCAGCACAGTGGCTCAGTGGTCAGCACTGCTGCCTCACAGCACCCGGAACTCAGGTTTGATTCAACCCTTGGGCGACTGTCTGTTTGCCTGCTCTCCCTGTGTCTGTGTGGGTTTCCTCACAGTCTGAAGTTGGGCAGGTTAAGTGGATTGGCCATGGGAAATGTAGGTGGAGTAGTAAGTGAGTACCCTTCTCACTGTGGGGTAGGTACAGGGATGGGGTAGGGAAGTGAGTCTGGCTCTTTGGAGGGTTGATGTGAACTTGATGGGCTTCCACTCTGTAGGGATTCTATGATTCGAAGGTTTGTTTGGGTATCTGCATCATCTGAACCCATGACAAGGTCAAGAGAGAGAAGATGCTCTTCATCCCCTGTTAGGGAGATTGTCCAAGCTCCCTTTTGTTCCACATATGGACGAAACCCAGAAACTACTGTTCCAAAATAATTCGCTCGGCTCCAGCCAATAAAAACAACTGATGACGGGATTCTGATTAATGGAAGGGTCCTGTTTATGATGACAATTACTCTGCATTCCACAATGACTGCCAAGCATGTCGTAAAACCAAACACTCCAAACAACAAAGGAGCGCAAGACATTGCAAATCTACATCAGGTTTCATTCTATTTCCACTTAGACATTTTTCTGGTCTCCAGACTATCATTTAACCTTGATGTTTCTTTCTCGTGAGATTTGCATTTGTTTTGGGGTAAGGTGGGGGGTGGGGGGGGAGACTAAAGAGTAAAAGTTGGGAATCTGGCCAGATCCAACTCGGCGCGTCTTTTCAAAACGTAATATTGAACGCCAGCCCCCAAATCCCCTGGCAACATAGAGCTGTGTGAACATGATCCTTTAGGCTCTCCCTCATCTGCTCTCGGCACACACTTGCAAAAGCGCCAAGAGGGAATTGTTTGCTGAGCTCTGCCCCTGATGTCTGAGAGCTTTCAAAGTCATCAAACAGAAAGCAATGCACTATATTTCTTAGGCAAAGTGGCCTGAGCTTGTTTGGATTTGCGCTGAGTCCTTTAGAGATGGGTTTTCTAGACATGGGAAGTGCTACCACCATTGGTGTCATAAGAGCATCAGAAACAGGAGCAGGAGTAGGCCCCACCAGCCTGCTCCACCATTCAGTAAGGTCATGGCTGATCTTTCTGTGGAATCAGCTCCACTTACCCGCCCCCTCACCATAACCCTTAATTCCCGTACTGTTCAAAGATCTATCTATCTTTGCCTTATTCAACAAGGTAGCCTCAACTGATCGACTGGACAGGGAATTCCTTAAGCTAGGGTCACTGAACAATGAAGGAGGCGAGGACTGCAGATGCTGCAGAGTTAGAGTCGAAAAGGATGGTGCTGGAAAAAGCACAGCATCCGAGGAGCAGGAGAGTTGACGTTTCGAGCATAAGCCCTTCCGCAACATTGACTCTTCTGCTCCCTCGGGTGTGGCCTGACTTGCTGAGTTTTCTCAAGTGCCACCCTTATCGGCACTGGACAATGGTGAGGAATAGAGTCAAGATTAGAGTGGTGCTGGAAAAACGCAGCAGGTCAGGCAGCATCCGAGGAGCAGGAAAATTGATGTTTTTGGCAGGAGCCCTTCATCAGGAAGGTTACGTTCTCCTCTTGCTAACTCTGGGGGATTGAGACCAATTGCAAATTGTCCAAAATAGAGTTGAGATCGGCAGTATTGTTGCAAAAACCTCAGAACAGCAAGACGTGAGATGAAATCCCTGGATATCTAGCGTGCGGCTAATTCTGTGCCTGTTTACCTGCTGGGGGGGGCAAGGGGGTGCTTGGACCAGTCAAAATATCTGATCCAAATCGCAGCCCACCAGCAAGTAGACCATTGGGCTGAGCATGCAGAATGCAGTCAGGGTGGAGGGAGGGGTGTTCAAGCCTCCACTCCCGATCACACCAGTGCAAGCTCCAGCTGGAGGAGTACTGAGGGGGCACGGCACTTGCCCAATCCTGCAGCCTGGCTAGCTCAACTGAGACCACCACTTTGGACGGGGGAGGTACAGCGGACGGCACCATTTGCAGAAGACGAGGGATGCCCTCCCCAGTGTCATGGACATTATTATATCTCCGCCAACCGACAATACAGACGGGCAATATCTGGTCATTATCTCCTCACTGCTTGTGGAATCTTGCTGTGCACACAGTGATGGGTGCCCATCTTGCACTCCAACAGAGACTCTATGCTTCAAAATGTATTTTCTTGGAGTGCATCCCAGTTGTGTGAAAGACGCCATACAACTGTAATTGGCCGCCCATGGCAGACAGGCCAATGAAAGCTCTTCCTTACCTCTGCCAACTTGTGCCAGTTGAACGACTTCAGCGGGTGCGATGGCTGCGGGATGGCCTTCTTCTTGGAGCTTCCCATCGTCGGCAGGCAGAAAGGGGGTGGCACTGCGCAGCTGAAGAAGGGGGGGGCTCCAGGGGGAGGGGGTGGGGGCCCACCAGGTGGCAGGGGCGGGGGAGGGGGGGGCAGGAACTCGTACGGGAGGGCTGGCGGCGGTGGGGGCAGCTCGCCCAGGACGGGAGGGGGAGGGGGAGGGAGGGGCCCACCAGGCGGAGGAGGGGGAGGGAGATGGGGGAAGGAGAGGCCGCCCGCATTCTGAAACAGAGAGAGAGTGACAAAGTCAGGGTTCCTTCAAGAAACAAAAAAAGGAAACTGGGCTGACACTGACGCTTCGGGGGCAAAACCGCTGGAGGAACTCAGCAGCGTTTGTGAAAACACCAGAGCTAACACATTGGGTCCCAGCCATCCTTCCTCAGTGAAAACCTTCAGAAGTTGTGCCCGAGACGTTAACTCTGTTTTCTCTCTCTCTCCGTAGACTCTGCCAGACCTGCTGAGCTTCTCCGGCACTTTCTGTTTTTGTCTCAGATTTCCAGCAGTCGCAGTTCTTGGTTTTTTACCATCTTTGGGAGTACTGCTTGGGTAAACATTTACCTTGAGGAGACCATTCAGCCCCTCCAGCCCTGCTTCATGCACGGGCAGGACAATAATGGATTTATGCATTCATCGCGTTTTACACACTCACACTGTCTATCCATGAGGACTGGAAGCTTGTACGTGGTTTATTCTCCAGTAACAGCATTCCATAATGCTGTTCACCCCAAGCCGCAATAACCTCACGACAATATAAACTCTTGAAAGAGTCTGCTGTCGAGCCATTGAGCCAATGACCCAAAGGCAGATTTTTCCCTTTGCTTCCCTACGTCAAGTTCGCGTGTTAGGATGGCTTCTTGGATTTCTTTGAGACCCCCTTCCCTGAACAGCCTCAGGCACACCACATGAACCATGACTTGCCTATAGTGTCCTGTCTAGATTAGAGTGGTGCTGGAAAAGCACAGCAGTTCCGGCGGCATCCGAGGAGCAGTAAAATCGACGTTTCGGGCAAAAGCCCTTCATCAGGAATACAGACAGAGTGCCTGAAGGGTGGAGAGGTAAGATTTTATCTAGTGTCCTGTGGTTTTCCAAAGATCCCAACCACTCCCCCCCCCCCCCCCTCCCCCCCCACCCCCAGAGTGAAGCAAATGGATCCTTCTGGATTGCTTACTTTCTCTGAACACTAACAGAAGAGTTGAAGTGAAAATCTAATGGCTGTCCACTTATGGGAATCATAGAATGGCGAGGGCACAGGAGGAGGCCATTCAGTCCCCTGTGTCTGTTACTAGCTCTTTGCAAGAGCAACTCTCCGAGTCGCAGCCCTGGCCTTTTCCCACAGCCTGGAAAATCTAAGTGTCTGGATGATTATCTAGTTGCCCTCCGGCCATGGATGGAGTGAATCCCATTGAAGGAGGGCTGTAACGGCGGGTCTGCTCTCTTTGAGGGGCTCTCCCTCGCTGTGCAAGTGATCTGACTGTTGGAATTTGAGAAGGAGTCTTCAACCTTGAAGGAGGTGGGGAGCATGGGGTGGAGCTGAATTCTGCAGGGGTGCTGCAGAAGCAGAGATCAGTGGATCTCTGTCTGACCAGTAACGCACCTCCCCTTACTGGTGAAGAGAGGTGCATGGCAGGTCAACTCCCTGGGGGGAAAAGACCTAGAAGAAGCCAGGCCCATTTTAATGATAAAACAAAGAACTGCGGTTGCTGGAGATCTCAAACAAAAAACAGAAATTGCTGGAGAAACCCAGCAGGTTTGGCAGCATTTGTGGGAAGAAAGCAGAGTTCCTGTTTTGAGTCCAATGATCCTTCACAGCCACTAAACTTGTAAAGTAATCTCTACTTGTTTTTCACAAATGATGCTAGGCCTGCTGAATTTCTCTAGCAATTTCTGTTTCTGCCTCTGTGAACAAAAACTCTTTAAGTATAACAAATTGCAGAGGCTTACTGTTGCTTTCATGTGGTAATTGCTCATGGAATCACAGTACTAGAATCACAGATTAATAATAACAATAATTAGAGACTAACATTAATAGGGAGGTGATAGCCTAGTAGTATTACCGTTGAACTATTAAATCATGGCAGATGGTGGAGTTTGAATTCAATAAACATCTGGAATTAAAAGTATAATGATAACCATGAAATGGTTGTTGATTGTTGGAAAAGTCCATCTGGCTCACTAATATCCAGAAGGGAGGGAAATCTGCCATCTTACCTGGCCTGGCCTGGCCTACGTGTGACTCCAGAGTCACAGCATTGTGCTGACTTTTCACTGGGCAGTTAGGAATGGGCAATAAATGCTGGCTTAGCCAGCAATACTCACATTCTGTGAATGAAGAAAGGAAACTCTCTGTGCCGTACTGCATGGAGAATGGAATGCGTGGTCAGATGTAGTCTAAATCCCTTTTCTACTCCATCATAGCAATACACCCCTCTGCAGAAACCTGGGGAAAAGGACATTCCTAGCACTGGCAGTCTCTCAGTCTTATCTGTGGGACATTAGCTCTGTGAAGAACAGAAGAAATCGGACTGGCAGCAGATATGACCCCTTCAACCTGCTCTGCCCTTCAGCACCATTGTAGCTGATCTTTGATTTCAATTCCTCCCTCTCTCCATATGCTTCGCTCCCATCCCAGGCCTAAATACATTCACCAACGAAGAACTCACACCCCTCTGGGGGAAAGAATGCACAGCCCTCTGAGCTAAAACATTTCTCTTCATCTCAGTCCGAAATGATTGGCCCTTTGTTTTGAAACTGTGCCCCCTCCTTCTAATTTCCCTGGTCTGGGGAAAGGACTGATGAGCACCAATCCTGCCAGGATTTTGGATGCTTCAACCTCCTAGTCGAATAATTGTCAAAGAGTATAGGCCTGCCTCAAGTTATAGGGTAACTGTCTTCCTACCAGTTTAGCCAACCTTCAGCTGACTGCTGCCAGTGCAGGAGCTGAGATATGGAGAGAAAGAACCTTGTTAGGAGTAATTGGGCTCCACACAATAATGGGGTCTCACCTTAAATTCTAACGACTTGGGCTGGATTTGAAAGGACGGATGGTAAGTGGACAAACAAGACAACTTACACGTCATGGTCTAGATGAGCTCCTGGTCTGGTTTTGACCTCCTGACAGGGCCAAAGAGGAAACCAGGTTTTATTTCCCACAACCCCCTGCTGACGTCAGGTTACCCCTCAATGACCAGAGAGACAATAAAGCACCATGGAAAAGGGAGGAGTTTAAAGATGTCAAACTGCAATGGAGCAGCTGTCATGGTGTTGGCCAGGCCTGACGGACCAGCTGGTAGTGACATGAGCATCACTTTTGGGGAAAGAATAATAAACGGGCTCTATAAAACCAGCCCAGTTGGCTGCACCTATTCTCCTTTAGAGACTTGTGAAATCCAAAACTAGGATATCAGTTCAAAGCAGCATGGCTAGCGTCTAGCCACCTTGGGACAGTGGGGGCTAAGAGTCAACCTTGACCAGAAGGAAAAGAGCCAATCAAAGGCCTGAAAACTGGAGTTTGGATGGAGTGGGGCCGCGAGTGGATGGTCTGAGACAACCCATTTTGGAGAAGACCAAATATCCTGTCAAAGTCAGACTCCGTGCTAGCGACAATTAATGAAACCCTGAGTAACTCTTCCAGGCAACCGAGCAGAGCCCACGGATTGCAACATTCCTTCTTTTAAAAGTGAAAAGGAAACAAGAATTCGATTACAGCATACAGAAATGGAAAAGAATTTTAGTTCAGAAATTGATCATTCCATCAGTGTTTACATTCCCCACGGGTCTCCACCCAACCTTATCTAACCCTTTCACTGTAGACCTTTATCTATTACTTCCTTATCTAGCTCTCCCTCAAACGCATCTGTGCTATTCACCTCAGCTACTTCTGGTTGTATTTATATCCCTGGAAATTCTTTCTGGCTGTCTCATGTCTCAGCGAGATCCTGATGAGAAATTCCCTCTCTTGCAGCATTATGTTATGTCAGATGAATCAAATTCCTCTTCGACTTTACAAACAACATGTTCTCTTTCCTGTCAGGGACCGCAGGGCATCTGAAGACTTATGCATGTGTGTGTTTTTAAAATGAGGGAAATTTGGCAGTAAATATAAAAGAATTGAGCGTTGGATAAATAATGCTTGCCAGGTTGTGTAAAAACATGCCAAAGAATGTTGCAAAATAAATGAATATGAAATACAGTATCCCTTGTTCTGGTTGACAAAGGGGCAGCCAATCTTTCTCTAAGGGCAATAATAAAGTGGGTGCCTGGTTCACTTCTCTTTCTCAGCTTTCCATCGTATTCCCGAGTTGTTCCTTGTAGATGGTGAACAATGGTCAATAAGAACCTACTGACAAACGCTCCAGGAAAACTCACTTCTCTGCTCTGAGTAGCATCTTGGTTTCTTTAACATCTGCTCCAGCCATGAACAAAAATGCGTTTCAGCTGGTGGGATGGTTCTTCTGACAGTGCAGCCTACTCTCAGTCCTGTACTGGTGTTCTGAGCTGGATGGTCTGCTGAATCTTGGGAGTACTGAACACATAACCAGCATTATCATTCATTCATTCATGGGACGTGGGCATTGCAACAAATACTGCCCCTCCTTCACTGCTCCGTGGAGGTAGTGGTGAGTGGCCTCCTTGAACCACTGCAGTCCATGTGATGTAGGTAGACTCACAATGCCATTAGGGAGAGGAATTTCAGGAATTTGACCCAATGTGAAGGAAGGAAGGTTGATCTGTTTCCAAGTCAGGCTGATGACAGGCAACCTGAAGGTGGTGATATTGCCCTTATCCTTCTAGATGGAAGTGGTCATGGGTTTGAAGGTGCTGTTTAAGGTGCTTCAGTGAATTTCTGCAATACATCTTGTTGATGGTACACAATGCTGCTACTGAGCAGTGGTCAGGGTGGGATTAGATGTTGATGGATGTGGTGCCAATCAAGTGGGCTGCTTTGTCTTGGATGGTGTCAAGTTTCTTGAGTGTTGCTGGAGCTGCACCCATCAGGGAAGTGGAGTGTAGTCAATCACACTCCTGAGTTGTTCTTTGTTGATGATGGACAGACACTGTGGAGTCAAGAGGTGAGTTACTCGCTGTCGAATTCCTAATCTCTGTAGTCACTATATTTAGATGGTTCAGTTTCTGGTCAATGGTACCTACCCCAAGGTGTTGATAAAGGGGGAATAAATGATGACAATTCCATTGTTTGTCAAGGAGTGGTATCGAGAGTATGGTGCTGGAGAAGCACAGCAGGTCAGGCAGCATCCGAGGAGCAGGAGAATCGACGTTTCGGAGAAGAGGTGATGGTTAGATACTTTCTTTTGGGAGATGGTCATAGCCTGGTATTTTTGAGTCATGAATGTTACCATAAAAATGTTGTCACTTTTCAACCCGTGCCTGGATATTGTCCAGACCATGAAGCTTCAGTATCTGAGGATTCGTGAAATAGTGCTGAACATTGTGTAATCATCAGCAAACATCCTCACTTCTGACCTTATGATGGAGGGAAGGTCATTGATGAAGCAGCTGAAGATGGTCAGGCCTAGGACACTACCCTGATGAACTCCTGCAGAGATGTCCTGGAGCTGAGATGACTAACCTCCAACAAATCCAACTATTGTCCTTTATGCCAAACATTACTCCAATCAGCGAAGACTTCCTCTCTAATTCCCACTGATTCCGGTTTTGCTATGATTGCCTGATGCTACACTTGGTCCTGATGTCAAGGGCTATCACTCTCACCTCCCCTCTGGATTTCAGCTCTTTTGTCCATATTTGAACCAAGGCTGTCATGAGGTCAGGAACTGAGTGATCCTGACAGAACCCGAACTGGGCGTCACTGAGCAGGTGTAGCACTGTTGATGAGGCCTTCCATCACCTTACTGATGATCGAGAGAAGACTGATGGGGCAGTAATTAGCCGGGTTGGATTTGTCCTGTTTTTTATGTACAGTACATACTTGGGCCATTTTCCACAATGTCGGGTAGGTTCCAGTCTCGAAACTGTATTGGAACAGCTTGGCTATGGAAGCAGCTGGTCAAATCTTCAATAAATGTTGGCCTAGCCAGCAGTACCCACATTGCGTGAACGGGGTGTGGGTTTACATTCCAGTGCAATACTGAGAGTGTACTGCTCTGTTGGAGGTACTGTCATTTGCATGAGGCATTGAACCAAGTCTGCTCTTTCAAATAAATGTAAAAGATAACTTTGTAATAACAAAGAAGAGGAGGGGAACTCAACAGGTATCCCAGAAAACTTGTAATATTCAAACAACGCTTAAAACGCATAAAAGGGAAACAGAAATTGCTGGAGAAATTCAGCAGGTCTGGCAGCATTTGTGGAGAAAGAGCAGAATCAACTGACCCTTCTTCAGAACTGCTGGCAGCGAGGAAGAGATGGTATTCATGTTGAACACGAAACTGGGATTGGGGGGGTTGGCGTAAAGCATGGGTGGAGTTGGGGCCCAGTTAAAATGTACGATCTTGTCAGAATTGTCGACGAGGATTACCACATTGCTAATTCTGTAACAATGACTACACTTAATGAGTACATTTTTAGCTTCAGATTGCTATAAGACAACTTGTGATCACGCACGCGAGTCTTTCATTCATAAAGAACATATGGAGTTTGAAAACTCGGTCATCTGAAATCTATCTGTCTGAAATTTCAAGCATTCAGAATAAAGCAGTTTCTTTAAACACAGTAGCACTGGGATCCTGAAGGGGCACAAGCTAATAGTAGCCAGGAGGAGGACTTACTGAGTTTGTCAGTTCATTCAGACGGATGGAGAATTCCACCACTTGCTCCCTTGCTTGGCGCAACTCTGCTGACTCTTTCTGGAGTTTGTCCTTCATCTTATTGAGAGTTTTCATCATGTCATCCTTCTCCTGGGTTTTGGTCTCGCACTCCCTCTCCTTCTTCTCCAGCCTTGCCAATAATTCCACGTGTTCTATCCACAACAAAAGACAATCAAATGCCTGTGGGCGTAAGGCAGATGGCCATATGACCTTTGACCCCACACATGGGCCCAGCGGGGACACAGTGGCATAAGCAGCACCTTAAGTATCAGGGATTTCTCACAAAACAGAGCAGATTTTCACCAAAAGAAATAGGCCACCCTTCAATTATAAATCCCATCAAGTTATCATTCCATTGAAATGAATAGGGGTGACAATATAGTTAGATTAGATTACTTACAGTGTGGAAACAGGCCCTTCAGCCCAACAAGTCCACATTGACCCTCCAAAAAGCAACCCACCCAGACCCATTCCCTACATTTACCCCTTCACCTAACACTACAGGCAATTTAGCATGGCTAATTCACCTAACCTGCACATCTTTGGACTGTGGGAGGATACTGGAGCAAACCCATGCAGACACTGGGAGAATGTGCAAACTCCACACAGACAGTCGCCTGAGGCAGGAATTGAACCCGGGTCTCTGGCGCTGTGAGGCAGCAGTGCTAACCACTACGCACTCTACCTTGGTGTCTTCAGGAATTACAGATTGAACTCCAAGACAGAGCTACCAGTAACTCAGGGGAAATATTGTGAATATTGGGATTAAAATATATAAAAACTAAACCATTTTTTAAAAAATTGCATTTGATTTCTTTTTTCTGTCAACACTCATTAGGTTTGGAGAGAGAACAATGGTCCGCTAAGGCAGTTTCAATGAATGCTTCCATCCGATGGGAATGAGGGCTGAGGCTGGTGGAGACAGAAGGTCTTGTGATAAAATTCCATGGTTGGTAACCCTTTGGAAGAGGTTCTATAATGGGTGAGCAACCAGCTATGCCAGGTTACAACCAATGTGGCGACGCGAGTGATATGCCAATCATGATGCCTTTGGTGTTAGTTAGGAACACTCTGGTCCACTGCACACATAACTCTGCTAAAGCCATCTGAAACCACTACCTGTTGAATGAAATGATTGTAATTAAATCTATTATCTGAGGCTGAGGGACAGAATTGAACAGTAAGAGAGGTGACCTTATTAAAGCAGGCAAAGTTCTTAGAGGAATCACAGAATTGTTATGGCCAATCAGCCCATCATGTTTATGCAAGCTTCTCATTACCCTGAGCCCATCTCTTGTTCTATTCCCTCTGCCCTTGCGCATTATTACTGACAGCGAGATGGGAAAATGTTGCTTTACATTGTGGGAAGAGCTTAGGAGCAGAGAACATACTCTCACAGTAAGGGCTCACATATTTAAGACAAAGATGAAGAAGAATTTCTTTTCTCACAGGATACTGAATCTGTGATAATTCTCCATCACAGACGGCTGTGGATGTTAAATATGCTCAAGGCTAAGACAGGTGGATTTTTGATCAGTAAAAGAACTAAAGGTTATGGGGAAAAGGCAGGAAAATGGAGCTGAGGAATATCAGATCAGCCACGATCTCATAGAATGGCAGAGCAGATGGTGTCTCATGGTGTCGTGGTTTAAGTTGTACACTCAGCGCATTATTGTGATTTGCAATGCACAATGTGAAAGTGAAGTGAAACAAATTCAGTAATAACTTTTAGATTATTTACAGTGTGGAAACAGGCCCTTCGGCCCAACAAGTCCACACCGACCCATTCCCCTACATTTACCCCTTCACCTAACACTACGGGAAATTTAGCATGGCCAATTCACCTAACCTGCACATCTTTGGACTGTGGGAGGAAACCGGAGCACCCGGAGGAAACCCACGCAGACACGGGGAGAATGTGCAAACTCCACACAGACAGTTGCCTGAGGGGGGAATGGAACCCAGGTCTCTGGCGCTGTGAGGCAGCAGTGTTGCCCACTGTGCCACCGTGCCGCCCAACAGTCAACAGGGATTTTTTCATGAACAGGCACAAAAGAGAAAAAAAAAAGGCAGGATTGTGGAAAAGTGTGGGCTGAATTAGCTCTTTCAGTGGAGGCAATGATGTGCTGGGGCCTCCTCCCACTGCACTGTAGTTAATGTAATCAACTCTTTCCAGAATGGAGCCAGCACCATCCAAACTGTTAAAAGGACAGTGAGGGCATTAACCCTTTTCAAGACTGTTTCTGATCCATTCAGGCAAGTGAAGGCAATGAATATAGTGCACAAGGGCTGTCTCTCACTTAGCTCAATCTGGAGAATCTGCAACACTGGTCAAGGAAGCTGAAATATTCAAAACTCCAAGACATGTGTTAAGCAGCAAAAATAGGGAGGCTATTCTAGTGAGTACATTCAGTGAAGTTATTTATGTGGCAAAAAGTTGGGGTGGTATGGTTGCTCAGTGGTTAGCATTGCTGCCTTACAGCACCAGTGACCCAGTCCAATTCCAGCTCCAAGCAACTGTCTGTGTGGAGTTCGCACATTCTCCCAGTGTCTGTGTGGGTTTCCTCCCACAGTACAAAGATGTGCCGGTCAGGTGAATTGGCCATGCTAAATTGCCCATAGTGTTAGGTACCTTAATCAGAGGGAAATGAGCCTGGGTGGGTTATCCTTTGGAGGGTTAGTATGGACTGGTTGGGCTAAAGGGCCTGTTTTCACACTGTAGGGAATCCAATCTTAAAAAAATAACAAGCTATTGGTGAAGCTGCCCGCTGTGAACTAGCAACATTCCTATTTCTTAACAAGATAGAGAGAGAAGTTGGGTACAAAACGATCAGGAAGCAACCCTCAGGTCAGGTCCTGGCTGGGATAATCTGAGGGGAATTGTAACACCACAATGATACTGGAATCATGATATGGAACAACATTGTCAACTGCAAATATAAATAAAAGCAGAATGGACTGGGGAACTCAACAGATCCGGCAGTACCTGCGGAGCAAGAGATAAGTTCATATTTCAAGTCTGATAGGACTCCTCTTTGGAACCTAAACTGAGTGAACACTCCTTTGCTCTCCACAGATGATGCCACACCTGCTGGAGCTCCTTCAGTACTTTCGGTTTTAATTTCAGATCATCGCGTCCGCAGTGTTAACCATATCCACGTGAAATTCTGTCTCGGCAAGCTTACCTTTCCTGAACTTCTCTGCTTGATCCTTCCACTGCTTCACCTCATTTTCATTCACTAGCCTAAAGATAGTTAAAAGATTGTCATTTCCATTCAGTACATGACCTGGAGTTCTCTCATCCACGATAGTCAAAACCTCAATGAGGCCAAATGGTACGGGCAATAGGTGATACAACACAGAGGGTGGGGGCAGGGAACAGCAGATTGGATGGAACAGCCTCAAAGGGAAGGAGAGACTATCTTTCACTGAGCTATTGAGTTTACGGTCACATGGGGAGTGCAAGTTGCCATGACAGTACACACGTTGTAAAATGCATTTAAGGGTAATGACGGTAGATGCTCCAACATTTTCTCCATCTCACAGCTGACTAGGAAGCTCTCCTGCTTTTCCCACCTGGCATTAGCATGTTGTAAGAATTCAGATTCATAACCAAACCTGTTATGAACGCACGTTCCTTGATCATCAAGGCCTGTGAATAGATTCAAACCCAGAGTGTCTGCCTCCGGGAGATGGGGGTGCAGCCTCTTGCGCCCACACCTCATAACACCAAGTGCGAATGGAATCAGTGGAGCTCAGGTACATACTAGGTAGATTGAATGAACTGATTAGGGTACTGCAGATGCTGGAGATTAGCGTCAAGACTAGAGTGGTGCTGGAAAAGCACAGCAGGTCAGGCAGCACCCAAGGAGCAGGAAAATCGATGTTTCAGGCCCTCCTAATGAAGGGCTTTTGCCCAAAACATCGATTTTCCTGCACCTCGGATGCTGCCTGACCTGCTGTGCTTTTCCAGCACCATTCTAATCTCTGATCGAATGGTGACTTGAACACATATGAAGATGCACTTGTTGACATGGGGTGTGGTGAGGAGGTAAAAACTGTAATGCAATGCAGTTGCGATGCAATCTGCAACTCGGTGAATACATCTCTCCCAAATAAAAACTGCCTCTGATGCCTTCCTTCACCCACTGGCTATCAGTGACGGAATATTAAGTTGGGGTTGAACTGTGCAGTCTCACTGAGGAGGGAGTCTGTGTGAGAATGTACTGTCAGATCTTCAAAACCCTTCACTGGGATGCTGGTCTCCACATAAGAAGAGTAGACTCCTCATGGGCATGTCGTTGATAATAGGTGAGGGCTGAAAGGTCCCCCATTTATTGCAAGAGGAATTAAATACTAAAGGAGGGAGGTTATACTTCAGCTGCACAGGGCACTGGTGAGACAATGTCTGGAGCACTGTGTACAGTACTGGACATCTTATTTAACAAGGGATGGAAATGCATGGGAAGTCGTTCACAGGAGATTTACTAGAGAGACCCATAGAATGGGTTAACTGTCTTTGAGGGAAGGTTGGACAGGCTAGCCTTGTATCTGCTTGGAAATCCTGAAGGTGGATGTGGAGAGGATGTCCCCCACCCCCCCCCCCTTATTGGACAGTCTAGAACTAGAGGGGACTGTTTAAAAATCAGGGGTTTGCAAAGAGTTGAGGCAATTTTCTTTTCCTCTGAGGATTGAGAGCATTTAGAACGCTTTCCCTGGAAAAGCAGTGGAATCAGAGTGTTTGAAGCTTTTTAACACAGGCTGATCATTACTTATTAACCAAGAGTTGGTAAGTTATCAGGGACATGTGGGAGTGTGGAATTGAGGTTATTATCAGCCATGCTTTTTTGAATCATGGCTTGAGGGGCTGAATGGCCTCCTCTGACTCCAAAATAAAAAGTCTGTACTTATTGGAAGTTGGCACATTTTTTAGGTGGTGTAACTGGCACTTGGCATTATTTTTCTCAATCTTTCTGCCCCCTCTCAGCTCTTGCTGAGTACGTAAAAGCGGGAAGGGCCAGTCAAAACAGCAGGATCCTGGAGACAGGCTCTTCCTTGCTCTCACACAGATTGATAATGATGGGGGTTGTGGGCCTTGATCAAGGAGCGAGGAATTCAGTAAAAACTGACAGCGAGCGAGCCAGGAAAGATCGGTAGGGGGTTGGGGGGTAGGGTGGGGGGGGGGGGGGGGGGTTGGAGGTGATGAGACACTCTATAATGCAGGAGGATGGAACAACGAGGAAGAGAGGTTTCAGCAATAGAATTCCAGGGTTTAAGACCTCGGCAGCTGAAGGAGCGACTGCGAGTGGTGGGAGACGTGTAGGAGGCCGGAATGGAGGAGGGCCGAGTTGTCAGAGGATTGTGGAAGGAGATAACGAAGAGTTGGAGCAGTGAAGCATGGTAGCAGTTGAACCAATGGATAAGGATTTTTAATCTCTCAATGTTTTCTTGAGATGAGGAACCATTGTAATTTGGTGAACATGGGGGTAAAAGGGGGAAAACACCCTGGGACTTCCTGGCTCAATCAATGAACGCTTTGTAATGGGTACCACACCAGTACAGGAGGTCTCATCCAACAACACTCGCTCCCCAGAGTGAATGAGTCACAGGCAATGCTCACATCCGAATGATATTCTTCACATTGAAGTTCTCCAATGGTGCAACATCAGGATCCTCCCCTTTCTCGTCCTGCAGCACGATCTGTTGCAGTATTCTGTCGAGGAGCTGCCAGTGCTGGTTGTTAGTGCCATTTCTCTTCCCTGAAGTGAAGGACATTTCAGAATCAGAATTAGGGTGAGAAACGTTGACCCTTCGCGGACTGAGACTCAGAAACATCATGGTGAAGGACCAGTACAAAGACGCGGAGGGGTGAGAGGACCAAGCAAGGAAGCTGCTGATGAGGTTCAGAACAACAAGTTTACCATTGTCCGGGGCTGAGGGTTGATCTACGTGAGGTAGATCTTTTCACCGCAAGGTTGTGGAAATTTGAAACCCTGTTTCCCGAGGCAGCTAACGAGCCTGCTAGAGGGGGAAGCCATTTTCCTTCGGAATGGATATTGGAAGAATTTTGTTCAGCAGCTGGACCTCATAGAGTATGAGTTCCCTGATTGAGGCTGTTAATCTGGTCCAATCGGGGAGCCCTGGCTGACATAAAAAAGGTGGAATGTCAGAGATATTGATCCCCTGGACTCAGTGAATTAGCCAGTGCTATTGTCAGAGGCTGTGTATTTGTAAGCAAAGGGTGATTTGTGATGGGATGCTGGCCTTTGAAGAGCTATTTCAGTGAGGGTCAGGGTATGACCCTGGAATCGAGGCAGATAAATGGAGGTTAAGATTGATGTGGGCGCAGGGATGTTTTAGGTACTTCCTGTTTCTCTGTTTCATGGAGGCATCCTGTCAGCTCTCTGAGGGCGATCCCTCTTTGGCAATCCGCTGTGCAATCCGTGGATTTCAGCCTAGCTGCTCCCTATCTTAACCAACCCACCTCCACCCTCCACATGTTGTTCGATTTGGCAGCCATGACTGAAATTAATGACGGAAAGGCCAGGTGATGGCAGCAGACTTGTAACCCGAGGATACACAGCGGCATTTGATATCCTTGGACAGAGAAAGTGAAGACTGAGTTTATGGTGAACAAGTATTTCTACTTAAACCTACATCTGTTGAATACATTTTCCACTTATTGCAATTGGAAAGTGCACCCTCGGGCATTCTATCGAACAGAGCTTGATGCACATCGTGCAATCATTCATCCAGCCCTCGGACCGAAATGTAAAATAAATAATACCTTGCAGACAAACAGAGATACATCAGATAGAGTGGGGTGGGGGGGGTGGGGGGTAGACTTAATGAATGTGGCCTGTGTGAGGATGTTAAATGAGCACAGGCAGGGAGCAGGCTAAATAACCCATGGCAAATCTAGTACCAATCGCCACTGTCTCAGCTAGCAATAACAGTTATTAAATTATCTTCCATGGTAACACATCCAAACCTCCCCCTTTCAAGCCTCAGAAAATCGTGGTGAGAGAGGTTTGCCTGTATCGCTGATTCTTCAATATCCCCCTCATACCTCAGCAGCTGGTGGTTAAGGGCTTACAGAATCCACCTTGTCTTTCTTCCCTGGTGAAGTGACAGTGTGGAAGCCAGTTTCCTATCGATTGTCTATGTTAAGTCCATTTTAGGCCAGCTTTTGCAGATGACCCCTTAATTCAAGATGAAATAGCCATGCGTCGTTGAACAGCCAGTCAATAGCACCCCCTCTCCCCAGTCCTGCTCTTCTCCACCCCATCAGGCTTGCAACATGAAGGTTGGAGTGAGACCCTGGAGGGAGCCCAGGGTCTCAGTAACTCTGAGTAAGTCACTGCCTTCAGGAATGAACAGGTGTAAACCACTCATTGAAGGCTCACCTGTGCAGAGATGGATAGAGTACTTCAGCACTCTCCCTTTCTTAAGTCTGATTGTCCAACCACAGCTGTGGTAGTCTGTGTCGCTAAATCTAAATCTGTGTCTCCACTTCCTAAATAACAGTTTTCATGCAGTGTTAAGTGATGCTTCCAATTATGGATCGGACCAGAACTAAAATACATAAATTTATGGTTACAAATTAATCCATTGGGGAATTCAGCAGAATCTTTTCAACCAAGGGTTAGTTGAGTTGTGGGAATTGCCAACCTATTTCTTATTCTGACATGAGACATGGCCATTGTTGGGAAGGTCAGCAATTACTATCCTTTCCAGCCTGCCTTTGAGAAGTGTAGACGAGGAGGAATGGGAAATGGTAGTCTTTATACTGTTGACAAAAGTGGAGGGTGTCCACATCTGGTCCACTCTCTCCTCCTCCCCATTTGCCAACAGCATAACATTGTTCATATTACAAATTGAATTAAGCAGCATGGGTGCATTTAAAGGGAAGGCAAAATAAGTACATGAGGGGGGAAGGATCTGTTGGTGGCTATAGATGAGATAGCATGAAATAATATAATGGACTGATGGGCAAAGTATTTTTTCTACGTAATTCTATGAGTGAGAAGGACTAATGGAGACCATTTAGAATTTATTGAAGGTTGATTGAGAATGGCTGAACCATATCATTCCACAAGGTGCTAAATTCAAACCTTTGTTCTCTTGAGTTGACTAATCCAGTTGACTAAATTAGCATGAAGTGCTTCAATACCTGTCCGTACATCTGTCCATTGTTTTGCTCTCTGTAACCTCTTCCGACCCTGTATCAACAGCTCAATGCTTGGTGCTTCTGACTGTAGTTGTCAGGCTACCATCTCATCCTTGCCTGGTCTTCCAGCTGCCTCCTCACCAAGGGAACTCAGACACTGAATATTGACGCCTCCCTCTGAACGTTCTCATGACCCATGTTTTTCACTGGCCATCCCTCCAAACCAGCTTTGCTTCCTGCTTTAGCAACTGTTTTGTCTTCTGCCTACTGGTTGTTTTTCATTCATTTTGTTTTTGCTCATACATGGGACGTGGGCCAGTGTTTATTGTCCATTCCTTGACCTGAGTGCTTTGTTAGGTGCATTTCAGGGGAGGGACTGGAGTCACATGTAGTCCAGTCCCTATAAGGATTGGAAATTTTCTTCCCCATTGGACATCTGTGTTTACAACAACCGGCAATGGTTGCATGGTCACCAACACACCGTCGTTCTTTAATTCCACATTTTAACTGAATTCAAATTTCACCGTTTGGTGGGACGCCAATCCATAGCATTAAGCTGGCTTCTGGCTTACTAGCCTAGTGACATTAACATTATGCATAGCCTCCCTCCATTAATTATGCCTGTCTTTTCATTTCAAGGGCTGATATGCAATTCTAAAAACCAAAGAATGGCTGATGCCGGAAATCAGAAATTGCTAGAGAAACTCAACAAGTCTGGCAGCATGTGTGGAGAGAAAGCAGAGTTAACATTTCCAGAGCAGTTCTGTAGAAGGGTCACTGGATCCAAAGAGTTAATTCAGCTCTCTTTCCACAGAAGCTGCCAGACCTGCTGAGTTTTCCCAGCAATTTCTGATTTTACAGATGAAATTCAAACTTCCATTTGACCATGGCTGGGAGCTGCTCAATGACTATGGAACCGTGGCCTGGATTCTGTCCGCTCTACTCCCATCTCAAGTCATCAGGATTCAGGAGAGAAAGCATTTCTAATGAGAATTCCACTCACAGGGCATTTGGAGGCAGTGCTGGAGGATAGACACCAAATGTGGATAGGCTTCTGTGTGACTCAGCTTTTTCCGAATCAACTCAAACATCTGGCTTGTGCTCCTGGTGTCAATGTGCACCTAGACAGTAGAGAGATTAAATCGCGGCTCAGTACATTACAGTGCACATGCATTTTTAGCACAACTCACAACATCTGTCAGATGACCAAGTATCTTAACATCAACTTACACGTAGCATTTTTAACACAAGAACAAAATCCTCGAGTGAGCGACATTGGAAGTTATTAAACAGAGGTGACGTTAGCGAGGTAAACAAGGGTTTGATCAAAGAGGGATCTTTTATGGTGCATCATAAAGGAAGGAAACAGACAGGGGATGGAGAGGTCTCGGGGATAGATTCCAGAACTGATGCCACAGCCACTAAGAGGGTCAAGAGGCTAAATTTGGTGGAAAACAGATATCTCAGAGGTGCGTGGCCCTGGAAGAGATGACAGAGATCGGGGGACGGATGGAGCCAAATTAGAAGATACACTGGAACAAATAGGTGCATTAATCTGTTCGCAACTGTGACAATAAACCGCTGCAAAGAATATCACACACAAGGCAGTGGTTAAAGAAGAATCATCACTGCCGATCTACTCGGATGGTGCCATAACCTTGCCAGCAATGCCAGAATCCTGAGAATGATATTGTTTTGATAGATTCTCCTGACAAAGCAGAGGTTCTAATTAACTCACAAAGCTGGTGGTTTTAAGCTGAACAGTGACTACTTAAGGGGCAGCATTCATTGAGTAAGAATCTGAGCTGTCACTGGAATCCAGTGCTGAATCTTTGTTCAGCATTGAGGATGCAGAGCAGAAGTGGATCAATGGAGTCACGATGCAGTCAGGGGAACCTTGCCGTAGGTCTGCGCTCTCGTTGGAGGGAGAGATGACTGGGGGGGGTTTAACCCGAGACTCGCCATGCCTCAGGCGAGGGGTGAGGCTGAAAAGGCAGGGCCTTCATGGTGATCTCAGCCAGTGTGGGAATCCAACCCACCGGGTTTGGCGTCACTGTACATTGTAAACCAGCCACTGATCTGTGACACAGGTAAACCACATTCAAACTGGATTACAGTAGGTTCAAGGAATTGAGAGTCCTACCCGTGGGAACACGATTCCTGTCAATTTTCAGGTTTTAATTAGTGTCGGTGCTTACATATCAAGTAATTGCTGATTAGGTGATTCTAGTTGAAGGCATATCTGTATAACCAGCCACCTCAAGGATAAACCCATTGCCTTTGAAGCAGCTACTTTCTTCATTCACCAAAGCAGTTCACCACTGACTGTCATTTCACTATACACTATGACCAAGCAGAGTCATTGTGGTTTCTTGAAGGGGAAATCACTATACTACAGTTCTTTCAGGAGATAACAGGCAGGATAGATAAAGGGAGACAGTCGACGTAAAAGATTTGGATTTTCAGAAGCTGTCTAATAACCACACATTGGGTTACTTAATAAGACGAGAGCCCGAGGTGACTGAATTGACGATTGGCTAACTCATAAAAGACAAAGTTGGGATAAGGAGGGCACTTCCAGGATGGCAACCTGCAAGGGCGGCACAGTGCCTAGGATTGTGGCCTCACAGCGCCAGGGACCTGAGTTCGATTCCAGTCTCGGGCGACTGTCTGTGTGGAGTTTGCACGTTCTCCCCGTGTCTGCGTGGGTTTCCTCCGGGTGCTCCAGTTTCTTCCCACAGTCCAAAGATGTGCAGGTCAGGTGAATTGGTCATGCTAAATTGCCCGTAGAGTTAGGTGCATTAGTTAGGGGGAATGGGTCTGGGTGGGTTACTCTTTGGAGGGTCGGTGTGGACTAGATAGGCTGAAGGGCCTGTTTCTGCACTGTAGGGAATCTAATCACAAAGTAGAATGCCACAGGGATCAGTGCTCAGTCACAATTATTTACAATAAGTTTGGATGAGGAAAGTGAATGCAGCCACATTTATGGATGACAAAAATTGATTGGAAGTCAAGTGGTGCATAATGTGGGAAATGCAAGGTTACGGACTTTGGCAGAGGGACTGAACATGATTTAATTTGAGGAAGAATGCAGAAAATTACAGCACCAAACCATTTGGGATATAGATCACAGAAAGTTAACGTTCAAGTTCAGCAGGTAATGGAGGAGGCAAATGGAATGTTGGCCTTTAGTTCAAAGGGATTGGAATATAAAAATGGGGAGGTCTTGCTTAAACAAGGCGCTCGACAGACTACTGTTGAGAGTGTGGTGCAGGTCAGGCAGCATCTGAGGAGCAGGAGAATCGATGTTTCGGGCATACGCCCTTCATACCAGAGAAGATTCACTAGGTTGATCCTGGGTAGGAAGGGAATGTTTTGTAAGGAGACATTGAGTAGGTGAGGGCTATACTTGTTGGAGTTTAGAAGAATGGGTGGCAACCTGACTGAAACTTTATGAGATTCTTAGCAGACTTAACAGAGGAGATATGCAAAGGCAGTCCCCGCTTGTGGGGCCAAAAGACAAAATCTCAGAATAAGTCAGAAGTCGCGCAACACAAGATTATAGTCCTATAGGTTTATTTGAAATCACAAGCTTTCGGAGCGCTGCTCATTCATCGGGTGAAGCCTGTATCATGTGTGCCTTGGCTCAAACCAGAATTTCAGAGCTTGCTGGTTCTTCTAAGCCAGCCAGCAAGCAGACAAACCTTTGTTGAACATTGAGGAATACAGAACAGAAGTAGACCAATGGAATCATGATATCGGCTTCACCTGACGAAGGAGCAGCACTCCGAAAACTTTCAAATAAACCTGTTGGACTATAACCTGGTGTCGTGTGACTGCTGACTTTGTCTACTCCGATCCAACACCAGCACATCTACATCGTGGCTCTGAGAATAAGGGGTCACACATTTAAGACAGAGAAAAGGAGGAATTTCTGCCCTCAGGAGGTAGTGAGTCAGGTTGTTATGTGTAATCAGGGCTGAGAGAGAGACAGATTTTTAACCAGTAAGGAAATCAAGGGTTATGGCAAAAAGGCATGAGAGTGAAGTTGAGGATTATCAGATCAGCCACAATCTCACTGAATGGTGGAGCAGACTCGATGGGCTGACTTTCAGCTCCAATGTCTGATGATTTTCTTTTTGGTTATAATAGGCGGCTATTGATATAATAATGAAAAACCTGATGTATGAACCTCCTTATTTTTGAAACCGGTGATGGTAGATGTTGCTAAGACCCCCCCCCCCCCCCCCCCCCCCGATTTACAGGTGCAGGATTGTCACTCACCAGGTCAAGTCGCTTTGCAAGTTCATTCTCATCCTCATTTCTGACCATCTCAAAGAAGTCTAAGTGCCTGAACACAAAGAGAAAACACACAACTGTCAGCACTCAGAATCTATCCTGTCCAACGTTCCTGCTTCAACCAAAGCCCCCCAGCTTATTGCTGCTTGAGAGTTGTGGGCGATACGACTGCTTTTTCTTTTTAGT
The DNA here is from genome assembly GCF_047496795.1 of Chiloscyllium punctatum. Lineage (NCBI taxonomy): Eukaryota > Metazoa > Chordata > Chondrichthyes > Orectolobiformes > Hemiscylliidae > Chiloscyllium > Chiloscyllium punctatum. The sequence goes on along the minus strand of NC_092741.1, from coordinate 29,957,408 downwards.
TCATTGATGGAATGTGGGCACCACTGACCACGTTCAAATTTATTGCCCGTCCCTAGTTACCCCTTGAGAAGGTGGTGATGAAAGGCTTTCTTGAACCACAGCAGTCCACTTGGCATAGGTAGTGGGAGGGTTCCAGGATTTTGATCCAGCGATGTTGGAGGGACAGTGATATATTTCCAAGTCAGGATGGTGAATGGCTTGGAGGGGAACCTGAATGGAGTGGTGTTTCACTGTAGGTACTGTCCTTGCCCTTCCAGATGGCAATGGTCGTGGGTTTGGAAGGTGCTATCTAAGGATCGTTGGCAAATTTCTGCAGTGCACAAGTGGTACACCCTGCTGCTACTGAAAGTCAGTAGGGGAGGGAGTGAACACGTATGAATGTGGTACCAATCAAGCAGGATGTTTTGTCCTGGCTAGGGTCAAGCTTCATGAGTGCTGTTGGCCCATTACCTGTCTAATGTTGCGTTCTCATGGTTTCGCAGTTTATCAATCACCGGTTGGATTCCTAGCATGAGGAACTCATATCGGAGGTGCAGTCGAAATTCCAGATTGTCCTGTAAAAGGAAGTGAAGACATTATTAAAGCCTGGTACATCACACAATCTCAGCACACTCCTCCATAGTCCACAGCAGCTTTTACTCTTCTGTCCTTTGGACAATTTTGAGTTCGTGAAGGTGAAGGTTATCAATATTCTTCTTCCTTTTAGTGTGTGACTCAAAATTACTTACAATACTCAAGCTTAGGTCAAAGTTGGTGGTTTAGAATAAGCTAATGGTGTCTCTATTTACAATGCCTAGGTTTGCAAATTCTACAGAGCTCTCTCGCTTCCCTTTCACACCTTTACTCGACACCCATTTTCCATCTTTTTTTCTCTTTCACCAGCATAGACAACCTTTTTGTTGTTTGCATGGGTATCTGTCCTTGTCTCTGACACCACCAAAACGGATAACCTGGTTGTCATCATGTTGATGTCCATGGGACCATGCTGACTGCCTTAACAGTGAGGGGACGCTTTGGGGATGTGAAAGGGCACTAAATAAATGCAAGTATTTCTGAGTTAGTCTGACCTGGCTTCTTTGGTAGTTTTCAGCACCGCTACATAATGCACTTCATTTCCATATGTTTCATAAATGTATCCCCATTACCAAGCCATCTGAGGTGTTTGGAGCAGGTTACATTGTGTGCTGCAATTTAGTTTCAAAGTTGAGATTCCTCTCTACAAAGGAACCTGAAAAGCATTGAAAAGTGCACCCTGACGATACAGGCCTTTGAAAGTGCTTCTTGAGGAAGTGCAGAGGTTTGTTGCTTAAAAAATATTGGTGCCCAGACTCCTTTTTCAAAATGTTTAGAGCAGGAGTGGCAACATTTTCTGCAAAGCTGGCAGGGAGGGCACAACTCAATGTCACACCTTGAGCTGCAGCAGGTAACTCCAGCTGCTTGCCGTTGTAGACACTGACATCTTCTGTTTGCATTGATGGTTAGACTCCTCACTTAACAGGAGGTCATCTGGTTAGAATGGATTTCAAAGCTCAGCTTTTTTGTTTAAGAATCGGTGATTACTGAAGGCATCACTTTTCCAAGAATTGATAAATGCGGAAAATGCAAAAACGACTCTGCAGATCTGCAGGGGGTTTATGTGGACAGGAACAGTCATAACCTTTGCAGCTGCTGCCAGTTCAGATACATCACTGACTTGACAAGGTTTAACTCTGCCCATTCTCAACAGAAAATGTCAAGCATTTCCAGAATTTCTCTGGTCTCGTGTTTTATTAAGAGGGTTCATCTTGAGAGTGTTCTAAAACGTGGGGAAATATTGAATCTCATTGAATGATCAAAGCTATGTTCTTGGGATTTGCTGTCTCCATTGTCTAACCCACAGAACTTGTGTTTGTTCTTGTGAGATCCATCACTCAGCAAAGCTTTGAACCATTAATAGCCAGTCGGACTCCATAAGCTAGACAGGGTAACATTATGGAATGGAGCACTGCCTATTCATATTGGACCTGAAACCTTAACTCCGTTTCTCTCTCAGATGGTGCTGAAGTTCCTGAGGTTTTGCGGCACTCCCTGTTTTTATCCTGAGCGCAGCATTAGCTGGGAGACTGCCTTGAGCTTACCTCTCCAGCACCAGCATTTAACACGGCATTGATGAAGGACATTATTGCAGTTTTGAGGTGCACTTCATCCCTGTACTTTCCAGTACTTCTGTCCAGCTCATTAAGTAACGTCTAAAATAGAAAGAAAAAGCCTTTGAGCTTACATGTGTTTGAACATTATCCAAAGAGGGATCCAGGTACAACACGATGGCGGTCACCAGATGGTTTATTTAACTGAAAGGCACCTCAAAGCACAGGAGGAGAATACCTTGCAAAATAAAGTTGCTTATCTCTGACATGTGCCAGAGATAGAGTGGGCAGGACTTGGGTTAAATGTGTTACCTGAATGACAGCTAAACATTTCTTCCTTCACCCTAATGCCTCAAAGGCTGAACCACTGAGTCACAGTTATCAGCTGCTGTAGCATGGCCAATGTTATTGTGCAGATGAATGTGGCAGTCATTTTAAGTACGTCTAGAGCGCACAAAGGAGTAAGAATATCAATTTAATCTGTTTTAAGGGAGGAATTAGGGACATTTAGAACCCTGGAATGCATTGAAGGGTAGTAAAAGAAATGGTGGGAGAAATAACAGGTGGACTAGGGCTAAATTTCCGAAATTTGCTGGACTCCGGGGCGGGTCATGCTTCACAAATCCTTTGGAATTTTATTGAGACATTTCAAGCAAGATGGACAACGTGGACCCAGTGGATGTGGTGTACCTAGATTTCCAAAAGGCCTTTGGCAAGGTGCTGCACATGAGGCTGCTGCATAGGACAAGGACGCATGGTGTTAGAGGCAGAGTATTAGCGTGGATAGAGGATTGGTTGACTGACAGGAAGCAAAGAGTGGGGATAAATGAGTACTATTCTGGCTGGCAATCAGTGACGAGTGGTGTGCTTCAGGGATCAGTGTTGGGACCACAATTATTTGCAATTTATATCGATGATTTGGAGTTGGTGACCACATGCATGGTGTCAAAATTTGCCAGTGACACTAAGATGAGTGGCAGAGCGAAGTGTGCAGAGGACTGTGAAATGTTGCAGAGGAACATAGATATATTGAGTGAGTGGACAAATGTCTGGCTGATGGAATACAATGTTAGTAATTGTGAAGTCACACATTTTTGGTTGGAGTAACAGCAAAATAGATTACTACTTGAATGGTAAAAAGTTGCAGCATACTGATTTGCAGAGGGCCCTGGGTGTCCTTGTGCATGAATCACAGAAGGTTGGTCTGCAGGTACAACAAGTGGTTAAGAAAGCAAATAATGTTGTCCTTCATTGCTAAGGGGGTTGAGTTTAATAGCAGAGAGGTAATGTTGCAGCTGTACAAGGTGCTGGTGAGGCCACAACTGGAGTAGCAAAAGAGATGGCGGGAGATTTAGTCTCCTTACTTAAGAAAGGATGTACTGGTACTGGAGGGGATGCAGAGGAGGTTCATAAAGTTGATTCTGGAGTTGAGGGGGTTAGCTTGTGAGGAGAGGCTGAGAAGATTGGGATTATGGTGCTTGAAAAGCACAGCAGGTAGGGCAGCATTCGAGGAGCAAGAAAATCCACATTTTGGGCAAAGGCCCTCCATCAAGAATGAAGGGCTTTTGCCCGAAACATTGGTTCTCCTCCTCCTCAGACGCTGCCTGACCTGCTGTGCTTTACCAGCACCACACTCTCAACTCTAATCTCCAGCATCTGCAGTCCTCGCTTCTGCCTAGATTAGAATTATATTCATTGGAATTCAGAATAATGAAGGGGGGGGGATCTTGTAGAACCATATATAATTATGAAGGGAATCGATAAAATAGAAGTAGAGAAGATGTTTCCACTGGCAGGTGAGACTAGGACAAGAGAGCACAGCCTCAAGATTAGAGGGAGCAGGTTTAGAACTGAACTGAGAAGGAACTTCTTCACCCAGAGGGTTGTTAATCTATGGAATTCCTTGCCCAAGGAAATAATTGACGCTACTTCAGTAATCCCTGTTAAAGCTAAAGTAGATACTTTTTGAAAAATAAAGGAATTAAGGGATATGGTGAAAATGCAGGTAAATGGAGCTGAATCCGTGAAAAGATTAGCCATGATCTTACTGAGTGGCGGAGCAGGCTCGAAGGGCCGAACAGCCTCCTCCTGCTCCTAGTTCTTATGTTCTTAAGCGACTCCTGGGTGATAGTAAAATGAAGGGTGTGTAGGTTAATCTGACCTTAGAGTAGGATAGAAGATCAGCACACTATCAAGGGCTGAAGGGCCTGTACTGTTCTACGCTCAATGTAAACTCTCCAAATCGTGCCTTGGGAAGTGCCTCACTGACTTCCTGACTGACTGGGACACATAGACATGACTTCGGTTCAATATCTCATTAAAAAGCGGGAGCAACGCTATTCATTATTAAAGTACAGTGAAGCTTGAACTGTTGACACTCTGCTACAGAGGCAAAAGTCTTGACAACTTGGCCAAACCGTTTGTTTATTATCATAAGACAGTGATGTCAAAGGAGTTATCAATCAGGCAGAAAGCTTCTTCTATTAACTTGGGGGGATTTTATAAATAAGTATATTCATGCCTATGATGTGAGTAGCTCCATTTTATTTTCTTCCCCCACATGGACTAGAGCCACATGCTTACCCAGACTCAAACCAACCCCCCCTACACACACACTATCCCTGTAACCCTGCATTTCCTATGGCTAACCTACACGTTCCTGAACACTATGGGCAATTTAGCATGGGCAATCCACCTAAACTGCACACCAAGAAAGGAAACTGGAGAACCTGGAGGGAATCCACGCACACGTGGGGAGAATGTGCAAACTCCACACTGACTGTCACCTGAGGCTAGAACTGAACCCAAGTCCCTGGCGCTGTGAGGTAGCAGTGCTAACCACTGAGCCACGCTGAATGCAATTGGTTGAACTTACTGTCCTTCAGGAAGCCCTGCCTTACCTGGAAGCGAGTCCTCTCTGCTGCGTAAACCTGATAGTGCAACATTGCTTGCAGTACTTTCTTGTGGCCTCCAGGGACCAGACAAACCGCGCCCAGGATCTCCAGCACTGCGATCTTGGTCTTGATGTTCTCTGTCCTGAGGCTGTGGGAAATGATGTTGATGCTCTCCGGGTGAGCCAGCACGTGGGCCCGGCCTTGAGAATTGTTCATCAGAGCCTTGATGCACCCTATAACGGATGTGTGAATGCGGCTCTCTGACGTGTCATAGTCCATGCTGCGGAGGAAGTTCAACAGGCACGTAAGCCCGTCCAGTTCGATGAACCGCATCACAAACCTGTGGGTCAAAGAGCCGCAAGGTTAACGCACCGTTCGGTTTTCCCTCCATCTCCCCCAACCCCCTCCACCTTTGCTGCTGGAGTATCGCCGGGGCAGCAGCAACAAGACGCACTTTCTCGGGCACAAGCTGTACTAAAGACTTGTACTCCAGAGATAACAATGTCCATCCTCGGCCCATCATTCCTTAACTCCTTGTCCTTGGGCGAAGTTCCCCGTGCTTGGCTGATTCCAGACAGGATATTGTCCTGCTCCGAGCTGTGCTGGAATGAGTGAATCCTCTCCACCCACTTTATCCACCTGCCCCATCAAGATTAACCACGAAAGACCCCCCCCCACCACCACCCCTTCCCTCTGGTGGATGTTTTTCATCAAACCAAATTAAGTTCTCTTTAAAATAGTAGATTTTCATGCCTTATTAAACGTGCAAATTTATTAGTGAGCATGTGAGAAGAAATAACACATACGCACACAGGCTCAAGATAAGAAGTGGGCCCAACGAAAGATTAGGTTCAAAGATATAGCGCTCAGTTGAAAAGGAGATGGTGGGACACTGATGGTTGAGCAGTCGATTGAGGTTTTTGGCTCTGCAGGTCAGCAGAAATTCTTTCCTATTGTTTGACTGCCTTGCCTTGCCTTTGAGGAGCCCCTGACACAGGCCGGCCTAAGGTTCCCCAACAGCCCCTGAAGCTTTTGACGTACCTGACACCGGAGAAATGCAGCAGACAGGGGCAAGAAAAATTGCTGGAGGTCGTGCTATTTCCGAAATAAAACCAAAATGGCAGACGGGTTGACACTTCCTTTCCCCTCCCAACTTCCAGAATGGCCAATAAATGCTGGCAACACCCAAATGTACCAACAAAAGATACCTCTCAGCCAGATCCTGCAATGATTCATAGAAGTGCTACAGTGTGGAAACATTTGGCCCATTGAGTCCACACTGACCTTCTGACAAGTATCTCACCCCACTACCCCATTTCCCATAGGTAATCCACCTAGTCTACAAAACCCTGGGTAATTTAGCATGCACATCTTCAGATTGTGGGAGGAAACCAGAGCACCCGAGGAAACCCACACAGGCATGGGGAGAATGTGCAAACTCCACACAGGCAGTCGCCCAAGGCTGGAATCGAACCTGGGTCCCCAGTGCTGTGAGGTAGCAGTGCTAACCACTGAGCCACCGTGCAACTCAAAACAACACAAACCAAAGGGGAAATCAGCCATTGGCAACCCGCCCCTACCTGCCAATGCAATGTGCTACCAACTGTCTCCGTGCCAACAAGGTGTCGCTGTTTGGGACCCAGACCTCAAGGGATCAATTCTGAATGTGGCAGAACTGGAATTAAAGGAAGGCACCTTCGACCTGGCGAGGTATTGACCTTTTCAACTGTAATTCCACATTCGCTCAAATCTGGTTTCTCTTTAGACATGGGCTGAATGGCCAAAATCCCTCAGGATGTTTGGGAAGAAGAGGGAACAAAGCTGGAGACTGGTGGGATACATGTACTGGTTGATTCATCTCCATTGCCAAAGAATTAAATGTTTCTGCTTTGGCATTCTCTCTTCATTGTCCACAGTCTGCTCAGCACAAATTGGCATTCACTCAACCAGGCAGAATCAAAGGTAAGACCAGCCCCCAAAGCATCAAAAATTAAACAGGACAGAGTCCTATCCTCAGGATCAGATAGATTCCATGTATGTTTTACTGTGAGTAGTGGTGAAAGAAAATCCTAACTATGAGGTTGGCACACATTAACCTCTAGTGAGCCTCATAGTGAGTTAGATGTGGCCCTTCCTGAAGGGAAATAGTCTGTCCCCACTTGCAGGAAACAGAGTCCTTCCTTCCTCTCCCATCATGCCATCCCCCAACATCCCCAACCCTTTCCCTCTCTCACCCTGACCATCTTCCTGTTCCTGGGGGTAAACATGATAAAGCAATATTATGTCCTCCTTCAAATGAAATCTCCGTTTTTCTGGCAAGTAAGGTTGCAAGACAGTCCTGTTAATGGCTCAGTCGTAGAGGAGCTGAAGAGTATCAGCACCAGCTACATCACAACAGTGAGCAACACTTCAAAACTACTTTGGCCTGGTGCTTAGAATATCTTGTGTACAAGAAAGTTGTTCTATGAAGGTGAGTCTATCCTTTAAAAAACCGACACATTTAAGATAGCATTACTACAATGCTAATTCTGCTCCCTTCTACTGTTAGATTTGGTAATGTAGTGGTCATGGAATATTGGTAATGTCTCTGGCCTAGTAATCCAGAGCGCCCTGCTAATGTTATGAGCACATGGGTTCAAATCCTAGTATTGCAGATGGTGATATTTGAACTTGGAGGTGGGAGCAAGCAAACAGACTAATGACAACCATGCAAGCGGAATCAATAGTTGTGAGAACCAGCCTGGTTCACTAAAGTCCTTCAAGGAAGGAAATCTGTCCTCCTTACCGAGTCTGGTCTATAATCTGAGACCAGACCCACAGCAAAGTGGCTGACTCTTAACAATGGGCAAATCAGAATGGCCAATAAATGCTAGCAACACCCAAATAAACAAACCTCCCAGTCAGATCTTATAATGATTCATAGAAGCTCTACAGTGTGGAAACAGACCATTCAGCCCAAACTGACCTTCTGATGAACATCTCACCCCCTACCCCATTGGTAATCCACCTAGCCTACAAATTCCTGGAGACCACGGGTCATTTAGCATGACCAATCCACCTGACTTGCACATCTTTGGACTGTGGGAGGAAACTGGAGCACTCGGAAGGAACCCATGCAGACATGGGGAGAATGTGCAAACTCCACACAGTCAGTCAGCTGAGGCTGGAACCAAACCCAGGTCCCTGGTGCTGTGAGGAAGCAGTGCTAACCACTGAGCCACCATGCCACCTCATGGCAACACAACCCTAAGAGGAAATGAGCCATAGGCAGCGTTAAGAAATCAAACTAAAGAAGGTTCCCCATCATCCCCCCGCTCCCCGCCACTTGCCTTCTCAGGTTTTTCTCCTTCCTGTCTCATCTCCATCTCCTATTACTTCAAACAATTAATAGTTAACAATTATGATTGAATTTAAAGTGACAGCCATGAGCCAAAAACATCAAATAAAACACTTGTGATTTTGTTTTTTATTTGCTGATGAAAGTCTTAGGTACTGCTGAAAGAGGAGGAAGCAGTACAAGTTTCCCAGCCCACGAATCATTCCATCTAAAGCAAAGAATAAGATACATTCATTTCTTTTTGAAAACAATAATTCACGGGATGTGGATGTTGCATGCCAACATTTATTGCCCCTCCCTAATTGCCCTTGAGGAAGTGATGCTGGGCTGCTTTCTTGGACTGCTACAGTCCATGTGCCAGCCCTCAACACTGTGAGAAAGGGAATTCCAGGATTTTGAGCCAACGAACATTGAGGGAATGGCAATATGTCTCCAAGTCAGGATGGTTAGTGAGGTGGAGAGGAACGTTTGCTCTCACACACTGACAGAACAGCAGTCAGTACACCTGAATGTACAAGAAAAGGGAGTTTGAGATGGGGAGAGGTCTCTAAGAGGCACTAGAGGTGTGAATGAGTTCTATCACACAGACAGGCCTTAAAGCACAGTGCCTTAGCCTGTACAGCTTTATACTTGATTTAATGCTAAAAATTACACACCAGGTCCAACAGATTTAATTGGAAGCACTAGCTTTCGAAGTGCTGCTCCTTCACCTGATGAAGGAGTGACGCTCCAAAAGCCGGTGCTTCCAATTAAATCTGTTGGACTATAACCTGGTGTTGTGTGATTTTTAACTTTGTACACCCCAGTCCAACACCGGCATCTCCAAATCATGATTTAATGCTGTACTTGTTAAGTACTTATCACAGCCTGTATCTAAGCCACTTTCCCTGCTGACTAGCAAGTCAGCATTTGTTGATCAGAGAGAAAAGAAAATTGAAAAATCCAGAGGGAAAATAAATTCAGAGGCAAATGCACAGATTCCTATCTCTAAAATTATTGGGCATCAAATTATTGAGCATAAATCTTTCGGAACGGAGGCTTTTTTGGTATGCGATGATGGGGAGGGGAAAATAAACAGATACAGGAGGCAAGGCGAAGCAGATTGTACAGGAGTGTGAGAGGAAAATACACTGAAGGCGAAAAATGCAACATAGTGAAATGTGAAGGCACGGGAAACATAATGTCACTGGTGAATATTCATTGATCAAAATGGAAATAAACTTTGGAAGAAATGTTCAAACCAGTGCTGATTCGTCATCACCCTATTTAGAAATCACAAATGATCCCATTGTCTCTAAAGTACTGGGTGTGGCTTGTTGCTGTGAGTTTGTTAAAATATTGTGACATTTTGTAGACCACAGGCTTCGAATTCCACAGTGCTGTGTAGCTGAACTAATTTTATTTTGATTAATGAAGCTTAATCTCCACAGTAATTCTTCGCTTTAATTAGAAGGCATGGGGCTGTGTCCATGTTGACAGGACTGAGATAGCTGAATGGCATTAAGAGTCAGATCCAGAGCACCAAGGCTAGGATCCTTGTTTGGTGGAAGCCTAGCTGACACAAGATATTGTTGTACAAGTGGGTCAGCCTGAATTGTGGCTCAGCTTGAAGACTGCAGCACCATCCTCATTAAGGGTAAGAAACTACAGGGCAATAGAATCATAGAGATGTACAGCATGGGGACAGACCTTTCCATCCAACTCGTCCATGCCGACCAGATAACCAAACCTAATCTCGTCCCATTTGACAGCATCTGGCCCAAATCCCTCTAAACCCTTCCTATTCATATATCCATCAAGATGCCTTTTAAATGTTGTAATTGTACTAGCCTCTACTATGTCCTCTGACAGCTCATTCCATACATGCACCACCTGTTCTGTCTGGTCTAGTATGGTAAGGTTAAAAAAAAACACTGGTTTGGTCTAACCAGAAGACTCTCTGGTAGCTAACAAAGTATTGTTTATTAACAACTAGTTACAGATTACAGACTTTGTGACAGAACCTTTAAAAGGGCTCTTGAGATGTCCCTACCTCTAGACCAGGACGTCTGGGTTCAAGTCCCGTTTGCTCTAGAGGAGTGTAGCAACATCTTCGAAAAGGTTGATTACAAAATATTTAGAGACCTGAAAGTTGGGACCAATCCTCAAGATCTGGAGATGTCCTACTCACAAGTTTAAATGACATCAGCAAAGTGGGTGGTGCTTATAGCTATCCTCAGTACTTTCAGACACATCTACCCCAGGCATTGAATTCATTGAGAATGCATTGCCTGACAATTAACACATGAATTTCCTTTTTTTTCTTGAAAATACCAATTCTTCTTGGGCTGTGGTTTCATGAACTCCAACACAAGCCAATTGAACTGAATGATTCTCAGAAATTCTCAAGAGAATTGCAAGGCTCGGTGACTCAGACAGGGAGATGTATTCTCCCAGGACAGTAAAACCTGAATCTAGCCATGTGTGGCATGGCTCTCTATTCATTTGTATCGTAATGGCAACATGGACGAGTTGGGCCGAAGGGCCTGTTTCCATGTTATAGGACCCCATGATTCTATGTCGAGTATGTGGTGCTGGAAAAGCAGAGCAGGTCAGGTAGCATCCAAGGAGCAGGAGAATCGATGTTTCAGGCAAAAGCCCTTCATTAGGAATTCCTGATGAAGGGCTTTTGCCTGAAACGCCGATTCTCCTGCACCTTGGATGCTACCTGACCTCCTGTGCTTTTCCAGCACCACACACTCGACTCTGATCTCCAGCATCTGCAGTCCTCACATTTTAAATTATGAGTCGATGACACTCTTTGGGTGTCACTTGCTGGGCCAGTATCTGTTGCCCCATCCCTCATTGCCCAGAGGGCTGTTAAATCCCAAGTCATTTTAGGAAAGAGTGACCATAATAATTTGATAGAAATCTATGTAATTTTTAAAGTGAGGTGATTCAATCAGAACGTAATGTCCTAAATTTAACCAAAGGAAACTAGAAAGATATGAGATGAAAATAGGCTATGGTAGATTGGGAAACAACATTAAAATGTTTGGTTGTGGAAAGATGATGGCTGATGTTTAAAAAACTAATACACAGTTTACAGGAAAGACAAACTAATGCACGCTGAGAAAAATCTGGTAGGATTAGGCAGAGTTAACATGGATTTATAAAAAGAAACGCATGTTCAACATGTGTTTATAACGGATGTTTACTAGTCAATGCATTGATCACAAGAACAAGGAGGTTATGGTGGAACTGTGTAAGAAGTGGGGAAGGCCATGGCTGGTGCACTTTTTTCACTTACTCACAGGATGTGGGTATCTCTGGCTCGACCAGCATTTATTGCCCCATGGCAGTTAAGAGAAAACCACATTGCTGTGGGTCTGGAGTCACACGTAGGAGAGACCAGGCAAAGGTGGCAGATTTCCTTTCCTCAAAGGCATTGGCAAACCAGATGCGGTTTTCACAGTCATCATTAGATTCTTAATTTCAAATATTTTATTGAATTCAAATCCTACCGTTTGCCATGGCAGAGATTTGAACCCAAATCCCCAGACATTAGCTGAGTTGTCTGGATTAATACTGAAGTGATAATACGCTAGGCCAATGCCTCCTTGTATCTCTATGCTCCCTTACCTATGGAAAGATATACTTGTCATAAAGGAAGTGCAGCAACAATTCACCAGAACAAATTCTTGGGTGTTTGTCATACGAGAAAAGATTAAATAGTGTGGGCCAATAATCTCTGGAATTTAGAAGAATTCTAAACAGCACTTTAGAATGGTAATCTCACTCATAGTGCAAATACCTTACAAGGTCAATGCAGGAAGGAGATTCCCTAGACTAGGGGAAGTAGAGCTCCAGAACCACTTCACCCAGACAGTGATGAATCTTTGGAACCCTCTGGCCCTTAGGGCCATGGTGGCTCAGTTGTCGAGTGTGTTCAAGACCGAGTTTGATAAACTACATTAAAAACATCAAGAGATACGGGGAGAGTGAAGGAAAATAGTATTGAGGTAGATGATTAGCCACAATCTGATTGAACGATGGAGTGAGCTCAAGGGGCTAAAGGGCTGCTGAGATTTATTGTGTGGTAGATGTCAACATAGAACAGGAGATAATCCGGACGAATATTATCCCTCAGTCATGACCGGGCCTACAGGTTGTTTGTCCCTTTGCTCGGGGATGGGATCAGATTGGGTGAAGTGGGGGGGAGGGGGGATTTGGGGGTTGGGGGGCGGGGATGGTGTCCCTGGCGATGGGAAGGAGCCACGGCTTCTTGAGCACAGAAAGAATGGCAGAATCAGGAACAGAGACATTCCAGTGCCCAGTTCAGCCTGACACAACTACTAATGTAACACTAAACTAACAGCACTGGCAGCAGACTGAGAACAGTTCACAGACTCTCAGTCAATAATGATGTGTTTCATGGCAAGGCAGAGAGGAGGAGAAAGTCAATGCATGAAACAAGCCTTTCTGACTTGTGCCACGTTGAAGAATGGATGTAGAAATCCAATAATTTTTGGACAATGTGAGAAATTAATCTGGCTGGTGGCCCTTGGTCTTTTTTTCTCCCTCTCAAACTGTTAGGCGACCGAAAGCAATTCTAAATCGGGTTGCAAATTGTAGGTTGAAAATGTGCATGCTCAGCTCTGGAAGGGTGCCCAGTCAAAAAGGAACACTGCGCATTCTTGAGCAGAGTTTGTCACCTAATTAAAGTGCTGTGGCCGCCACAAACCTCCATTATACTTTACCTCAGGTGGCCAGGTAACTCTCTCCCTCCCTCCCTCCAGCCCTGTATGTCAACAGTCAAGAGTGCAGCACTAATCGGCTGAACATGGGCCATGTTACCGAGCACCGCCCTTGAGGGGCAGGGGATTACCATCTGAAATGTACCAACAAGCCTGGCAGGAGGTTTTTGTGAAACAAAAAGGAAGAAAGGTTGCCAAGAAAAGCAGAGAGCAGTTTAAAGGCAGCAACTTGTGCAGATGGTCGACAGACTTTGGCAGCTCAAATGAAACACACATTCTGCAGGGTCAGCTTACTGTCATCGGCTAATGGTTTATTGGATAGGAGGGCCAGAAGGGCCTCAGTTACATGGAGATACCAGAGAATCTGGATTTTTACCCTCAGTGCAGAGGAGAAGAGGTGAAGGATTAATAGAGATGTGCAAAATCTTTGACGGAATATATACGAACAAAACATTTCCGTTGGCAGATTCAGTAGTAACTTCTGAAAGGGACACACCTGAAGGGGGAACACTTGAGCAAGATTATGGGGAAAGGGTAGTGGAGTATGACTAACTGGATAACTCATTCAAAGGGCTAGTAACATTACGTTGAATGGCCTCCGCCTGTGGTGGAAGATTAGATTGAAACTTAAGACACAGGGTGACAGTGGTTTGCTATGTGACTTTTGTCAGTTCCGTCACTGAACTGAAGGTCCACAGGTACACCTTGGTCTAGCTGGTCTGTGTCAGCCTCTTGTCACAACGGGAGAGATTGGGCTGTTGAGGGGGAAAAGAGGTCAGACTTTGATAACCTCTCCACTTGTCCTCCATACAAAGGACTACCTCTCAAAGACCAGAGGAAAAGCAGAGGGTCTAAGTTGCTCTAACCTCAGGGTGAAGTGGCTCATCATCACCTGACAGTTCAGAACCAGCCAGGCAGGTGCTGACCAGCTGGCTCTGCCCTTCCAAATGGATGTCTTCAACAAAATAAAAACAAGTGCAGTCCCTCTCATGCATATTTATCCTTCAACCAGCGTCAGGAACAGAATTATCTTGGTCGTCGTTTGAAGGATTTTGACGCAAAGAATTTAGATTTGCCGATCATAAGTGAGTACAGTTCACAAAGCAAGGGCTCAATTGGCTGTGATAGAAAATAAAGACGATGGGAAAGGTGCTACATTGAGACAGATTTCTGTTTTCAATGTAGCGTGGTCAGTGAATGGAGCTCTGTCCTGATCAAGGACACGGTTGACCGAGTGTGGAAGCAAGGAGTCCAAGCAAAAGTGCAGTCACTCAGAATCAGGGGGAGAGTTCTCTGTTGGTTGGAGTCATACCTGACACATCGGAAGATGGTTGTTGTTGCTAGAAGCCAGTCATTGCACCTCTCTGCAGGAGTTCCTCAGGGTAGTGTCCAAGGCTCAACCATCTTCAGCAGCTTCGTCAATGACCTTCCCTCCAGCATAAGGTCAGAGTGGAGATATTCACAGATGATTGCACAATGTTCAGCAACTCCTCAGAAATTGAAATAGTTCACGTTCAAATACAGCAAGACCTGGACAATACCTAGGTTTGGGCTATTACAAATTAGTGAATAGCAAGCAAGGACTACCTCTAACAAACGATAATCTAGCCTTTGCCCCTTGACATTCAATGGTATTACCATCCGTGAATTCCCACCATTAAAATTCTGAAAGCTGACCATTGACCAGAAACTGAACTAGCCCAGTTCCATAAGAACTGTGGCTACAAGAACAGGTCAGAGACTAGGAATCCTGTAGTGAATAACTCACCTCCTGAATTCCCCAAGCCTGTCGATCATCTACAAGGCCCAAATCAGTCAGGGAATAAAAGCTTTTGGAGGGAAAGGCAGGAAAGTTCAGTTCAAGATGATCAGATCAGCTATAATCACATTGAATAGTGGTGTGGACTTGATGGACTGAAAGCCTTGGGCTGCTTCTCCATCTTATGGTCTTGTGGACTGTGATGGAATACTCCCACTTCTCCGGATGGGTCCAGCATCAACAACACTCCAGAAGCTTGGACAAAGCAGCTCGCTCGATTGGCTCCTCAGGCAATACCTTCCAAACCCATGATCACCACCATCTAGAAGAACAAGGGCAGCAAATACAGGAGAACACCACCACCACCTGCAAGTTCCCCTCCAAGCTGCTCACCATCCTGACTTGGAAATACATCACCATTCCTTCACTGTCGGTGGGTCAAAACTTTAGAAGCCTCTCCTCAGTGTCATTGAGTGTGTATAAAGGGACTGCAACATTCCAAGAAGGAACCTCACCATCATCTTCTCAAGGGAAATTAGGGATGAGCATTAAAAGCTGTCTCAGCCAGCAGTTCCCACATCCCACGAGCGAATAATAAAAAAAAGGCAATTCTTCTAAACTCTAACGAATAAAAGTATAGTCTGTTTAGCCATTTTTGACAAGTCAACCCTTTCATCCCATGAATCAGCCTCTCCAATATAAGTGCATTCTTTCTTAAATACGGGACCCAAGACTGTCTACAGTACTTCAGGTGTGACCTCGCCAACACGCTGAAAAGTTGTTAGGAGACTTTTCCATTTTTGAACTCCAACCCAGTAGCAACACAGACCAAAGTCTCATTACTTACTGCACTTGCATGCTAACTTTTGTGTTTCATGCACAAGAACATTTAGATGCACATTTTTTTTAGATCCCTCTCCATTTAAATAATAGTCTGCCTTTTCATTCTTCCTACCAAAGTGCACGCTCCAACATTAAACTCCAAGAATTTGCCTAGTCCCTCAACCTATCTACATCCTCTTGCAGTTTCCTTCTGTCCCCATCACAGAAAGCCCCTCCATCTATTGTGCATCATCAACAAATTGGGATACATTGCACACTGCCCCTTCCTGGTTAACAGAGGTAGCAAGTAATTGAGGCACTAGGATTCTGAGGCATTCCTCAAGATACCTGCAGGCAGAAATCCCACCCTCACTGGTGTTGTCCATGTCTTTGGGAGTACTGGCAGTTAGCACACACCTCGGAGACACAGCTTCTGAAGATAGGATTCCCTCAATCAGACCCTGAGGACCTTTGAACCCAGTTCAGCTCCCTGGGGGGAGCTGACCTGACAGGTTGGACGTACCTGTCAGTAGCTGACTCCCAACACTGTGGGGGAGGAAGGCCTCAGATGGGGGCATTAATTGCACACTCAGGGCCTTACTTAGTGCCTGAAAGGTCATGCACAAGTCTTCCTGTCTAGGATTTTAAACAAGGGGGAGTCAGAAATGGAGCAGAGTCTCCACTCTCTCCAGTTAGGTGCCCCTTCCGAGTCCCAGCAGCGTGGGCGGACCCTCAGTA
The DNA here is from genome assembly GCF_047496795.1 of Chiloscyllium punctatum. Classification (NCBI taxonomy): domain Eukaryota; kingdom Metazoa; phylum Chordata; class Chondrichthyes; order Orectolobiformes; family Hemiscylliidae; genus Chiloscyllium; species Chiloscyllium punctatum. Next base: position 29,940,996 of record NC_092741.1, on the reverse strand, counting down.
TTACTTCCCACCTGGAATACCTCTTCCCGCAAAGTGTGCTAGAACTCTCTGCCGCAAATGAAGCCTGGGAGTCAGCGGAGGTTCTGAAAGCTGAGGTTTCCCAGGATATTCCACGGCATTGAGTCAAAGTGGCTGGACAAAGTTAAGGCACAGACCACCTGAGAAGGATGAGGAACAGGTTTGAAGCAGTCAGTGCACTCACTCCTGATGTTCCCTTCCTCTGGTTGTATAATCAGCCTCTTTGAAGTGTCTGAAGCAATAAATAAGTGGAATTGCTGCACTTCCTGCAGCCCTGAGTAAGTGTTTTGCCTGCAGGACCTATGGCTACAAGGATCTTTCAAATGTGAAAGATTAAAAACAACATGATGTGGAATCAATGTTATCCTATTACCATGGCTCTCCCATGTAATTATCCACGCCAGGGTTTGGCCTTGCCTTCTGTCTAAATTGGCAGCAGCAGTGTTTTGTTTGTTCATTTTCAATTAAATTCAGCGGGAATGCGACAAGGACTAAGAAGTTGTTTCCATTTCTGTGTGAGGTTTTCACTTGAACGCAGCAAAGTGTTTTAATGCTGAAAGCTAATCTGCTCGTGCCTTTCGTTTCCACTAAACGTCAAGAGGGGAACATGACACATTCTCGGTGGTGCAGTCAGGTACTCGGGTTAATGGTGGAATCCTTCCAAGTTCTCATATAGTACGGTGCACTCCGACTCAATACAGATGGTGCAGCCCTCCAAAGTGAAGCACAGCGTGACCGTGTTAGCACATTTTTCACGGGAAATGAAGCCTGACCTGAGGAGCCCTTCCAGTGTGATCAAGGTGGCCCAGAGTTCTGAATCCAGCTCAATTTCCAGGCTGAAAGTCCAACACAGCACACGCCAAACTGCAGCGGTGGAGACCCCCACTTGATCTCTTTGATCCCGAGCGCTCGCATCGATCCATCCCAGCATCCCGCTGTCTCCAAGGCTCCCTCAGTGTGGCCCCGTTATTACTGCATTCTGTGCGAAGGAAGGCGGTGCCCAAGTTTGTCCTCAACGTACTGTTCGCCATTCTCTGTCACTAGTTCCAGGCTCCCAAGCCAGCAATAGGCCAGGAACCCAGTAAATCCCACACCCCTATGTCACAACTCCATCACTGTTGCTGGGTCAAAATCGAGGAAATGGCGAAATGCAGCTCAGGAGGAGGCCGTTCGACCCCTCTTACCAGTGCCCACTCTTTGACAAGGGCTGTGTAGTTAGTCCCACACCCTTACACTTTCCCAGTGGAGCAGAAAATTCCTCTTCAAGTCTTCGTTCAGTTTTCTTTGGGAGGTAGGGTCCTACTTTCACTTACTGAGGCCCCAATTTGCTGAAATTCACTCCCTACACCACCCCATTCCCCACTCCCCCACAACAAACTGGCCTCACTTTCTGTGTTTAACACACTTCTCTCACTACGCTACGTCTTCAATTGAACTTTGGATCATCTGACCATTATGTCCTTACATGTCACAGTTATTTGATCATTCCACCGCGTACCAACTTGGGCTGGTCTGTTATGTTAGTGTAAGTTGTTGTTCAGGCTGTTTCCACCACTGTTCCAAGCAATGCATCTCAGACCAGACCCACACACTGGGGAAACAGATGTTTCACTCAAACAAAAACAGCAATTCCTGGAAAAGCACAGCAGGTCTGGCAGCTTTTGTGGACAGAAATCAGTGCCTCTTCCTCAGAACTGCAATAGTTCCCTCATGTACCTTTGTGTAGCTCTCCTCAAATGACTCTTTGGTGCTCTGTCGAAGGACAGCGGAGGAGTTCTCTCTCCTGGACAGTAAACTATTGTTCAGTCAAGAACTGGTGAATCTGATCATTTATCGTGTTGCTATTTGGACACTCCTGGGCTCAATTTGGCTGCTCTGTTTCGTCTGACACAATGTCAAACCCAAATAAGTAACAAGACTTTGCAATGTGCAGAGGATGGTAAACAAGATGGGCTCTGGCCTGGGAGACAAGTCCCGGAGACAAATCCAGAGGCAAGTCCAGGCTGGAGGCCAGCACATGGAGGCAGCAAGGCCTCGTGTTCTGAGACCCGGTAGGCCCAGGCTCAGTGGAGAGGACTATAACTCGAATACTTCTTAAAGATACTTTTATTCTTATTGTGGACTTTGAGTTAGTCGAGTACAGGTAGTTCTGCTATAATGCCATGGTTGTGTTCTTGTGCACTTAAAGCATTGGTGGTGCAATCACATTACAGCCAATACAGATCTTAGAAGTTCACACTTTATGAACAGTGTCCCCAATTCGTCAACCGTGTTCCAGCAAATTCACGTTAATGAAACGCACGTTATGGCAGAACCACCTCTACTTTTTTAAAAACTTTGTTTTCCTGTGCTAAACTTTCTTTTTTTACTCTTTTCAATTCGGGAACAAACACTTAAAGTGCCCAGTATCTAAGATGGCGCCAAAGCGGTGACATTGCCAACTTTTCACTGCACTCATTTGAGTGCACGTCACAATAACGGCCATTCTATTCTAAAAAAAACGTAGTTAATTTTTTTCTTAGTATTCCAAGGCAATGTTAACTCGTTGTGTAGAGACAAGGGTGGGAGGCAGAACAGGGAGAACCCCAGACTGAGAAACACAAAGACACCGACAGAGCCGCGTATCAGAGAAGAGCTGCCTGTAGCATGGACAGATCCATCCTCCAGCAATCTGGTACCTCATTGGCTGTGTCCTGAGAGCTGTCTTAAGGCCTTCGACAACCGTGTTTCTCATCTCCATTTCCTCCTCATCAAAGGCAAAAACCGTCTGCATCTGTGAAAGAAACCAGATTCATTCAGCGGTCTGTCCTGGACAACGCTCCCTCCAAAACCATATTTCAGTGAACCAGCTGCCCCTTTACAGTACAGCACTGCCGCAGACACCGGGTCAACAGGGCACTGGCAATTGCCTGTGGTGAATGGGAGAAAGGACCTTATGGATGGGCATTGCAAGGGATCTGCACTGAGACAGGGAAAGAATCGCTGCATTCTCATTGGATTTCCAAAGCAGCAACAGGAAAAGGGAAGGGCCTGGGAAAGAAATGCCAGAGATTCCGACCACAACATCCGAAATCCTTGCCAACCAAGGTGGAGTACAGAACAGTTCACAGCTGAGGGACAGCAAGGAAGGGCTCGTGGATGTAAAGGTAGGGAGAAAAGAGGGACGTGGGGAGCACATAGTGAGATTTGATTCTAAATTGGACGTGTTGGGGGAACGGGAAGCTAACTTGGATCAGCATGGAAGTGGGAGAGACACCAAAACTGCCAAGAGATTGAGGGATTGGTTGACTGATTGGTTTATTGAAAGATCTGACGACAAGTGAGAGGCACAAGGTACTGCTTTAAAACCCAGTCCTGTTTGAATAAGTAGACGGGTTGGCAGCAACAGCTTGCATTTGTATAGCCACCTTTATGCAGCAAAGTACCCCAAGGCACTTCAGAGAGACAATGGCCAAATAAAATGTGGTACCCTCAGTGGAGGTTTGGTGTGACGGGGGCCTGGAATGCACTGATGGTGGTCTACACACTGCCTCCCAGGCCTGATGAGGCCTGATATCTGGGGAGGCTGGACTCCATTACAAACAGCTATCTGCCCCATCATAGCAAGTAGCCACCAAAATAAGGGGAGCAACTCCTCCTCCAAGAAAGGTGGGCTACAGTGACGTGTAAAACACACCCAGAGAAAGTGATTCGCCTCACTGCAGAAAAATTTGAATGCATCAAGTCCCTACAGTGTGGAAGCAGGCCATTCAGCCCATCAAAACCACCCTATGGAAGGAAACTGGAGCAAACCCACAGAGAATGTGCAAACTCCACACAAACAGTCACTCGAGGCTGGAATCGAACCTGGGTCCCCTGATGCTGTGAGGCAGCAGTCTAACCACTGAGCCACTGAGCCTTGCATGAAGCTGCAGTGTGGACAGAGGCTTGACCATGATTAATTCTGTAAAGCATTCACAAGTGCCCTGTGGGTTGACCCGTGTTACCTACAACAGCAGGCTTCCTCCACTCTCGGTGATCAGGGCCTCCCCAGTCTGTGGAACCCACTCACCATGTTTAACTGCATTTCCCAGCCGTGAGCCACTAATCCCAGGTGCAGTGCGGGGTCAGGAAAGAAAATCTGATTGCAAAGTCAGGAATCCCAATCTTAAATCTCCTTCCCATGTCTCCGTTACCTCATCCAGCCCTCGAACTCTCTGCACCTTGGGGGAGGCGATGACCGAGTGGTATCATCGCTAGTCTCAGGTTACATTTCAGCAATCTGCGTTCGAATCCCACCACAGCAGACGGTGAAGTCAATGGAAGTCTGGAACTAAAAATCTGATGGCATGCAGACCATTGGTGATTTGAAGGGAAAAAAAACCATCTGTTTCCCTCGAGGGATGGAAACTGCCATCCTCACCTGGTCTGGACTATATGTGACTCCAGACCCACAGAAATGTGTAACATTTCACAGCCTCCTGGGTAATTAGGGATGGGCAATAAATGCTGCTCCAGCCATCCTACGAATGAATAGAAACTCTCCTCCAAATCAGGCCTCTTCAGAAACCCAGATCTTAATCATTCCATCATCAGAGATCTCAAAAAGCTCTGGAACTCTGTGCCTCTCTCCTCTTCGGCCGTGTGCCGCAGAGGGTGTGGAGGTTCCAGCTTTGAGCACTGCCCACTGGGATGCAGCTCACTCAGACTTCTCTGGTAAATCTTTAAATGGGTTGGTGCTGGTAGGCTGGTTGGACTGTCTATACTACGCTAGGAGCACTGGACGAGCATAGAACATTACAGCGCAGTACAAGCCCTTTGGCCTTGATGTTGCCCCAAACTGTGAAACCAATTTAAAGTCTATCTAACCTACACTATTCCATTTTCATCCATATGTCTATCCAATGACCAGTTAAATGCCCTTAAAGTCGGCGAGTCTCCTACTGTTGCAGGTTGTGCGTTCCACACCCCTACTACTCTCTGAGTAAAGAAGGCAATGCTACTGCTGGGAGTGGGCTCAGAATACTTTCATATGTCATGGGCTGCAGTTTCTCAAAACAGCAGATTTGTGGAGGATTAAAATAGATGCAAGATGGGAAACAGGAATAAGCAAAGGAATATTTACTGGTTCCCCACGCACAGTGGCTTCACTGAACTTTTCATGTGTGCTCAAGGCAGTGAGTTGCTGGAAGAAAACAGTCAACTTTCCATCTTGATGGATAAACAAGAATTGTAGGAAGTAATGGATGGAAATCAGGGCAGCAGACTTGCTCCATCTGGATGTTAACAGCAGGGGGGATTAACAACAATCGCACATGGTCCCCTTCCTGAGAGAACATGGAACAGCGATATTTTTTGAAAGGAATGATTTATCTGGAGACTCATTGCTCACCCGCAGCTGTGAGCTTTGCAGTTTGAGGGCATTAAATGTGCAACCCTTTGCTCAGCCTGTCCTGGGTAAAGGACATCAATTATTAAACACGCTTTTTTTTACACACCCGCTGGTGTGTGTTCTGCTTTTATTGCAGATTTGCAGCTTGTTATTTAGGCGAGAGGAGGTAGATGAAAAGCATTCCCTGGTCTGGGAAGCCTCCAAAGCAATAGGGCATAACCTCATATTTAGACAGCGACCAATTGGTGGTGGTGGAGCGGAGATGGGGGGGCGCATTTCAGAAAATATTTCTTCATTACTGAAATCGGTAGGGCCCCAAACAAGCTGTTGAGACTGGGGAAAGGTGAAGTCATTGGATTTGGAGTAAGCGATGGTGTTAGGGTTACGATCCCAAAGATACCCAAGGGACAAATACAGGGGCAGGAAAAGATGGGCCCACTGGCCTCCTTCTCTGCCATAACACTTGTGTGATTCCAGGAAATCAGACATAAGCACATTGACAGGAGAAAGGGGCTTGACTGCCTGAATGGCCACTTCTGTTCTGAAAGAAGTTTAAATTACAAGTCAGATCGGAAGGAGTCAGCTGAGGCAATACACACACCCCCACACACAGGTACACACATACACACACACAGATACACACACACACAAAAAAAAACACACACACGTATACACATACAGATACACACAGATATATACACGCACACACACACAGATACGCACCCCCCACACACACAGGTACACACATACAGACACACACAGATACAACACAGATATACACACACACACACACAGGTATACACAAAGATACACCCCCCACACACACACTCAGACACAGACAAACACACATACAGACACACACAGAAACAACACAGATATACACACACACACGTACACACACAGATACACACACCCCCACACACACGCGCAGACAAACACACATACAGTTACACACACACACATACACACACATACACACACACACACACACACACACAGGTACACACACACACACAGACAAGCACACAATGGTGCACACACAGACACACACACATGTACACACACAGATATACACCCACACACAGGCACAGTCACGTGCACACACGCGCGCACACACACACACAGGCATACACTCAGACACACACCCTCTCAGACACACACCCACACATAGACACACATATCCACACACACAGACACAGATTCACACACTGACATAGACACACACAGATATACACACATAGACACAAACCCACACACACAAACACATACATAGATACACACTGTGACACACACACAGATACATGCATACAGATATACACACACAAACATACACAGGTACACACAAACACACGCAGAGGTATACACACACATGGACACACAGATACACACACAGACAACACACACACACAGACGCATGCACAAATGCACACACACAGGGACACACAGACACACACAGATACACACACAGGGACACAGGGACACATACACAGATAGACACACAGGCCCACGGAGTTACACACAGACACATGGAGAAATTCCTAATGAAGGGCTTATGCCTGAAATGTCGAATCTCCTACACCTCAGATGCTGCCTGACCTGCTGTGCTTTTCTAGCACTACACTCTCGACTCTGATCTCCAGCATCTGCAGACCTCACTTTCTCCCAGATATATACACACACATACATACACACTTGGAGAGACACACACACATATACACACAGACACACATATATACATACACACACATCACACATAGACATACAGGGAGAGACACACACGGACATACACACACAAGTATACACACACACATACGTAAACCCACACACATACATATACACATTCACACCTGCACACACTTGAATACATCCACACAGAGACACAGACACACACATGCACAGACATGTACACGGAGGCACAGACACACCCACACTTACGTAAACTGTGGAGTCAGATAGTCAACCTTCAATGCAACAAACGGGTGAGAGTGAATTAGCCTGTCTCGCCCTTTCTGAACCATCATAACAGTCAAAGGTGTCTCTTGAGGAGCCCAACATTATAATTGGGTTCTGACAGGAGACAGAAGTGTGGGAAGAGGTTTGGGAAATTTTGGAAAGCTGGAGCAAGGGTTTGATTTTTGTCCTTCCAGGACTGTCTGATCTTTAAGTGCAGAAAAGACATTCAGATGAATAGAGAGCCAGGTGGCAAATTCTGCTGAGGAATTCTGCAAATGCATTCACAGAACTGGCAGAGCCATGATAGCTGGGTGCACTTGGAAAAAATTTCACTTACTGCAGCCATGGAGTTGATACGATCAATGTAGTAGTCAGGCCAGCTGGTGGCCTGTTTATTAGGGTCATCTTGTTCCTGAAAAGAAAGGAGTGATATTCCATTAAAATTAATATCACAACCTATTTCCAACTCACCAACACAAGATGCAGCGTTGTGTGGCCGAGCATTGTACAAAGTGATATAGTACAGCTGAGTATCCCCCTCGACAGTGCATAAAATGAGAAATGATTTCAGCCCAGAAGGAAGCCATTTGGCCCATCGCATCTATACTCGCTCTCTGCAACAGTAAATCACTCACTGCCACTAGTCCTCTTCCCCACGCCTATAGCTTTTCCTTTGCGGATACTAATCTGATCTGTATTGAATGTCATAATCAAATCCACCTCCAAATGGAAGGATGTGATTCGGCCCATTATATCGGTGCTAGCCCTTTTCAAGAGTGATTCAATCATCAGATGCTTATCCAATTCTCGGATGAATCTGTATCAACCACCCTTTAAGACAGTGCATTTCAAATCTCAGCACTCAATGCATAAAAGAAACAACCTTTCCTCAGATCAGCTCTGTTTTTTGACAGTCACACTAAATTTGTCTCCTATCAGAAGCACTTCATGATTCTGACACCTCTGTTAAATCTCTTCTTGATCCTCTCTGCCTGAATGAGTACAACCCTGACTTCTCTGATTGATCTACGTGACGGTAATCCCTAACTCAGAAATAAACCATTCTTGGAAATCCGTTGTGAACCCTGTCCAGAGCTTTCATACATCCTTTCAGCACTGGACACTACTCCCCAGCTTTGGTGAAGCCAGTGTCTTTAAAAAAAATTAAAAACAGCAAGTGCCTGCAGAAAGGCCTGGTAGCATCTGCAGAGAGGGAGAAACAGTTAACATTTCAAGTTTGACATGACTTCTTCAGAACTAATATTCTCAGCCCACCTCCTTGAGTTTGACTCTACACCTTTACTTAAAGAGCTGACGATTCCTAATGCTCTACTCACGGACTGGTTCACCTGTCCCTCCAGTTTCAACAATTGGTCCACTCCCAGGTCTATACACCTGCACGCCTTTAAAGTTGAATCATTTCACACATATTAGTTCTTTTCGTTCCCCAAAACAAACTTTACTGCTTCACACTTTCCCATGTTGAATTTCATCCCCTATATGATTCCTGAGCTTTTTCATTATTCCTCTCAAACACTGGCCAGGTTCAAATATTGAAGAACGGTGTCAACAATCGGATGAATATAGTACAACCCAGCACGTTGTGGTCTGGCACAATATGGTACAGTTTTGTCGAGTGCAACATTGCAGAGCACAGCACAGTGCAGTGCTGCTGAGGTTGACACACCACAGTGGTACGTCGGAATCTGGAAAATGTAGGGCAATATGGTGGCGATTCCAACCTTGGGTAACTGTCTGTGTGCGTGTTGTTTACATGTTCTCCCTGTGTCTGCGTGGATTTCCTCCAGGTGTCCTCCCACTGTCCAAAAACATGCACGCTGGGTGGATCATTCCCTAGGAAATACAGGGTTACAGGACTAGGGTGGGATACTCTTTGAATGGGCGGTGTGGACAAAATGGGCCGAATGGCCTGCCTCCACACCATAGGGATGCCATGAAGAGCTTCCCATGTCCATTCTACTTCAAAATAAGTTCACGGGCTCAACCATCAGGAAAATATATGTCCTTGCTACATTCTAGGGTTTAGCAATTAATTAGTACCCTGGACTTGAAGAGGTTTAACAAGTTTATACCTTGAGTTTTCCTTCTCACACTGGATTGCAGGTCCCCCCCACTGAAATGGCTGTTATCCATTCGCACGTCTAGCTATTCTACTGGAGTCACCAATGCCTTCGGATGGTGCTGTCTACGTATAGCATTCCGAGGAAATATAAATGGATGGCACTTGGGAAGGGGAAGCTGGGCTGATCCTTTTCCTACCATAACTCAAGGACAGATTATAGTACTCAACACCTTTAGTGTAGAATTAGTGCAGAGCCCTTATTGCCTGGTCTGGCTGTGTGGTACACTGCAGGGGGCCATTTGCTCACTGACATTCACACAACTTTGGAGAAAAGGAAACCGAACGATGCAGCAGGAAGCACAGGAGAGCCCTTCACTCAATTCCTTGCTACTCCTGGGCTCTGGCTGTGTGTAAAATAGCTTCTGAGAGTGTTTTTTCAATTTAATTCATGAGATGAAAAGCTGCTGAGATGTGCATGGCATTATAAAGACAAGGCTTTTGGAAGGTTAATGTCAAAGATCTGCAAACGATGGACTGCAATATAGGCTTGGGGCAGCCCAAGCGAACATTTAAAAGGCATCTGAATGGGTAGATGAATAGGAAGGGTTTAGAGGGATATGGGCCAAGTGCTGGCAAATGGGATTGGATTAGGTTGGGATATCTGGTCGGCATGGTCGAGTAGGATCAAAGGGTCTGTTTTCGTGCTGTATATCTCTATGACTATACAAAAACCCACCTCCATGTCTTTGAGGCTCCCAAACTCTACTGTTCATTGTACAGGACCAGCCTCCCACTTTGCCACTCTCCGCAAACTTCAGCTCATTCAAACCTCTGCCGCCCCCTTCCTGCCTCTCAATCTTTAAGGGGCAAATACCAGAGATGGGACTTCTAGGCAGCTGAAGGCATGTGGAGGACCGATTAAAAAAAACTTGAGGGAGAGGCCGGAATAGGAAAGCATAGAGAACCTGGAAAACTGGAGATGTTTCCAGGTCGAGGGGAGTGCAAGGCCCGAAGGGAGGTGAAAGGAAAAAGGTGATATTTCTAAAATGAGGATGTTGCTGAAGAACCAGCGTTGGTTCAGTTAGAATGATAGAGGTGGGAAAGTTCAATGAGTGCAGGAGGGGTGTGATAGTGGAATTTGGCATGAGTCAGGGTATGGCAGCAGTGTTTTGGATGTGTTTACGGAAAGTGTAAGGTGGGAGATGATTGATATAACACAGACTAGGATAGTAATAAAGGATGGAAGTGCCCTTGGGTGAAATTGATATTTACTGGCCCTGATTTTGCAGAGTTGGGATATTTTGTAGCACAGCAAGCCCAACCCTCGGGGCACCTTGTTCCAATGGGACAGGGGCTTGTATCTGTGGTACTCTGTGAGTCTATTGGGCGACTCAGAGAGCAGTGTCAGAGGAGGGCTGAGTGGACGTCTGCTTTTGTCTGGCACTTTGCCCAGAACATTAAAAACAGAAGAAAACCATGCCAGGTAATCTTCCCTTCTCCCTTCTCAAGCCTCCTCCCCATAATTCCCCAGGCCCAAACCATTTCAACCTCATTCATCCTCCATGACTGATCATACCTTCTGTGCCAAACTGTGATCTCCACCTACCATCCAGACCCCCAATACACCCCCCACTAACCTACCCTCCTCCTCCTACTCCCCATAGGCCCTTATATCCTCCATACCCACCTAGGCACCTCCACCTAATCCCTGTACTGCCACCTATAAAGTTTAGTACTAAATCACCCCCCAACTCATTATCCTTTGCCCTTACTCTATCCATGCCAATTCATGTAGCATTCACTATGGGCAGATCTCAAGTGCCATGATGAGATGAAATAGAATAAAATTCTAAGTTTGCATTGTAGATCTTTAAAAAAAAACTAAATAATAAGAATCTATCTATCACTTCTATATTTCTTAATCCATTATAAAAATAAACACTTTATTCATTGTTTAATTTCTTGTACAAATAAACACTTTACTCAAATTCTTAATCTCTTGTTACAAAAGGCATTGGAATTTATAGTCCCACTTCAAAGAGTCTGTAACTACTCAGAGCTGCCAGTTAAACTATGAAATGGCAGGTAACCCATTATAACCATAGACAGCAGCACTATTTCAGCAATAATAACTCTCAGGCTTACATCAACAGACAGAGTGAAATCTCAAACAATGATTGATTGCAGGGCAATTATTATTTCAAATATTTAAAGGGCAGGAGTTTTAAATGCCCTGAGAGATTCAAAGTTACTTTTGCAGTTGGTTTTGAAAGTTGATTTTGGCAGCTGGTTTTAATAATTGCTTTTGAAAGCTCTTTTTGACAGTCCCAATAATTTTACCCTCCTTCGCCCACAATCAGGTCTACTTTTAGCAATGCTTTTAGCACATCTCCAAAAGGACTTTCACCGGAGATGCCCCAGGATCACATCAGAGGGGATACCTTTGTGCTTTGTAAGGATACCCTCCCCATCAAAGTAAGTCTGCAAAGTGGGGGTCTGCTCCTCCCAGGTGTCATCTGCATACATCAACTTTCCCAATCCCAATCAAAGGACAGGCATGACTTGGGGGAGGGGGGGTAGTTGTTGTTTAACTTGAGCAGCTGCATCTGTGAGTCATGATTGTGCAATTTGGAAGGTGGCCCATTCCCTCTCTTCCACTTTCAACTCAGCAAAAATGATAGGGGCTCTCCATTATTCCAAAAACTCAAGTAGACCTTTCAAGGAGTATTGTGTGGAATACTAACCCTGATCCTGATCCTCTCTCATGGCTATGGGTCTGTGACATTTGGAAGAGGTTCCAAGAAAGCTGACAAAATTACTCCTTGCTGCAGAGTACTTTTGCTCCCCAGGTCGGAGATGGCTCAACCCGCCTTGGAGAGTGTAGATTCAGAGACAAGTTGATTGAGATCCACAAAATAATGAGGGACCAGATGTTGTGCACACTGGCAAGTTATTTCAATCACTTTGGCTTTGCAGAACTAAAGGTCAAGCACATGAGGGAAGAAATCATTTAAACGCACTGCTTCGCTCAGAGAACAGCAGACACACAATGGAACACACTGTTAACTTGGGCAATTGATGCTGATACGCTACATATCATCACTGGATAGCGGGACTGATCCTTGGCTGGAAAAGAAATTGCCTGTAGCAGTCCAAGTACAATTAATATAAATTGTGGTCAATGTGGTCAGGTCTCCATTCCTAGCGGGGAAGGGTGAGCAATCTGCCTGAATTATTTAGCCCCCTTAATTGGAACTAAACTGTGAGTGGGGTTGACTCACCAGTCAACACAGATGCCAAATATCCAGAGACAGTTTGAGAAGGTTCCCACAGAGCATGGAACTGGGACATAAATATCGAGCACAATTCAGTCCTGGTATAAGTCCGAGTGGATTGGCATCAGGCAGGGTGACTGGACTGAAATTAAACGGCAGGGTTCCCATTCCCTGTTCGGTTAGAACTCTCTAACTTCAAGTGGGATGTAATGCTCCCCCTAGCTGAACAGCCAAGCTCACTGCATTGGCTAACCCATGTAGAAAGGTTTAGATACATGAAGTCTCAGTTCTTTGCAGTAACGTTTAAATAAGTGCAAGGTGGTGCATTTTGGTGAGTCAAACCAGGGCAGAACTTACACAGTCAATGGTAGGGCCCTGAGAATGCTATAGAACAAAGAGGTCTATAGGTACAGGCTCATAGCTCCTTGAAAGTAGAGTCACAGGTAGACTAGGTGGTGAAGAAAGCTTTTGACGAGTTTGCTTTCATCAGTCACAGCACTGAGTATAGGGGTCGGGACATCTTGTTGCAGCTGTACAAGACATTGGTGGGGCCACATTTGGAGTACTGTGTACAGTTCTGGTCACCCTTTGGTGGTACCACATTTAGAGTACCATGTACCCCGATACAAAGGATATTATTAATCCAGAAAAAGCACAGAGAAGATTTGCTGGGATGCTACCCTGGACTGGAAGGTTTTAGTTATCAGGAGATGTTGAATAGGCTGGGGCTTTCAGCCTGGAACATAGGAGACTGAGGGGTGACCTTACAGAGGTCTATAAAGTCATGAGAGGCGTAGATAAAGTAGATAGTCGACAGCTTTTCCCCATGGTAGCAGAGTCTAAAACAAGAGGGTATGGGTTAAAGGTGAGAGGGCAGAGAAACAAAAGGGTCCAATATTTTCACACAGAGCATGGTGAGCATCCGGAACAAGCTGCCAGAGATAGTGGTGAAGGTGAGTACCATTTTGTCACTTAGGAAACATTTGAACAGATACATGGATGGGATAGGTATGGAGGGATATGAACCAAACGCAGGGAAATGGGATTCGATTAATTGTGAGAACTGGGCAGCATGAACAAGTTGGGCCAAAGGGTCTGTTTCCATGTTGTAAACCTCTATGACTCCAACGAGTTGAGTTGCAAGCGGTTTCCTGAGTGACACTGTATAACTTTACTGCATACAGTCTCCCCAACCCACACAATACAATAAGCTCAAGGCTCCATTATGGAGCACTGCAGGCCTGCAGCATTCAGGCTGTCTCTTTGATTGTGACTATCAGTTCATTCCGATAAGCCTCAGCTTTCAAATCGTTAGCAAGTGCTTTCCATTAAACCCCTTTACTGTGCTGTGTAACAGCCACCTGCAACACTTTCCCACAATTCTCTAATAAAGAAAAGGGACCGTGGTCATCGTTTTGAATGAAACGTGTCATACACTGTAAGGTTATTGAAATCACATGCTCCCACTGCACAGTTCAGCAACACGTCACCATCACAGCAAACTTCAGCAAGACACTCACCAAGATGGGGTCTTCAAATAATGCTGTTTTGGAGCACCTTGAATTGCAAGCTCAATGTCTACTCCTCTCTATTCTGACTCTGTAAGTTGCCAGTTCAACTCTCATCGAGTCATACAGCACTGAAACAGACCCTTCAGTCCAACCAGTCGATGTCGAACATAATCCCAAACTAAACTAGACCCACCTACCGGTTCCTGGCCCATGTCACTCCAAACCTTTCCTGTTCATGTATTTATCCAAATGCCTTTTTGACGCTCTGGTGTGCTGCATTGTTGGAAATGGTGTCTTTTTACAGGAAATGTCAAAGTGAGACCTTCCTTCTGGGCCTTGCAGTCAGATCCTCAGTACTACCTGAAGGAAAGCTGGGGGTTGGGGGTGGGGGGGAGGTGTTCTCCCTGCTGAGAGTTAGCCAATGAATATCCCTCAACCAATGTCGCTGAAACAGATTTGTTTTTATCCCCTGATTTACTATGCACTAATTGGCTGCTGCACTTTCGACATTGTAATGATGACACTTCAAACATTTCTCTGGCCTTAAGGCACTTTGGGATTTCAAAGTTGAATGAATCCTCTGAAAGATGACACTGCTGACAGTGTAGTACTCCCTCAATCCCACACTGGAGTTCTCCATCTGGATGTTCAAATCACTGAAGTATTAATCAGTCCATTTCGGATTCACTGACTGGGCCAGGATTTATTGCTTATTCTTATTGCACTAAAGGCAGTTCTCATTGCTGTGGATCTAGAGTCACATGTAGGCCAGACCATTTAAGAACAACAGAATGCCTTCCCTGAAGGGCATGAATGAACCAATTCCGTTTTTATGATACTTGGCAATGATTGCACGGTGGCTCAGTGGTCAGCACGACTGCCTCACAGTACGAGGGACCTGGGTTCAATTCTAGCCTCGGGTGACCGTGTGGAGGGATTCTCCCTGTGTCTGTGTGGATTTCCTCCCACAGTCCACAGAAGTGCAGGCCTGGGAGGATTGGCCATGGGAAATGCAGAGTTGTTGGGAGAGTGTGGGATGGAAACTCTTCAGAGGGCTGGTGCAGACTTGATGGGTGGAATGGCCTCTTTCTGTGCTGTTGAGATTCTTAGATTCTTACTCAATTCAAATCTCTTCATCTGCCATGATAGTATTTGAATCCTGTCCCCAGAATTTTAGCTGAGGGATAAGCAAGTGGATTACTTCGGGATTATTAGTCTAATAACATTAACACTACATCAGCTCTTCCTGTAGAATTCTCTCCCTCAAAAGGTGGGAGTGGCGCCAGTAATTGATGGTCAGCAACTTCAAATGTCCGGCTAGAGTCTCCTCAGGCTTCTGTTCCTTCTGTTTTTTTTAATTCAATTGTGGGACATAGGTGTCTCTGGCTGGGCCAGCATTTATTGCCTACCCCTAGTTGCCCCTCGAGAAGATGGTGGTGAGCTGCCTTCTTGAACCGCTACAGTCCACCTGCTGTGGGTTGATCCACAATGAGCCCTTCGGGAGAGAACTCCAGGATTTTGATCCAGTGACAGTGAAGGAATGGGTGATATATTTCCAAGTCAGGAATGGGGAGCGACTTGAGGAGGATCTCGCAGGTGGTGGTGTTCCCATGTATCTGCTGCCCTTGTCCTTCCAGATGGGAATGGTCATGTGTTCGGAAGGTGCTATCTGAGGAGCTTAGGTGGATTAGAAGGAAGGTTGGGGAATAATAAAAGCATTTTTATTTCACCCAGAAGGCAGCAGGGGTCTGGAACTCACTGCCTGAAAGAGCAACCCATTTATAAAAGAAAAACAGTTGGAATGCAGTAATCCATAAGACACGGCACTAAGAACTGAAATGTGAGATTGTGCTGGAAAATTCTGATTTCGCCAGTACAGATATGATGGGCCGAATAGACGACTTCACTGCCAGCAATTTTCTAGTCACAATTCCGAGAGAGGTCATTTAGTAGCAGCACCAATAAAAGCAAACTTTATTTCTTAAATCAGGTGCGGGATGAGTCTCACTGCCAGGGACTCGGAGGAATGGGCAGCGTCAGATTGTGATAAAACCTGTAGATTTTAACTGCCATTGACACCGACTGAAAAGGGAGGAAATGAGGCCGTTTGACACCGCTGCTGAACAGATCCCCACCGCTCAGGTGACACATAGGCCAGATAGCTCGTTCTGCCCCAAACTCCAGTCACCATTTTGCACCTTGTCTGAGCTACTCCTGTCTAATTTCAACCAGTGTTTGGCCCGCAGTTTAATCGATGCAACACATTTCAGAGGAAGGATAGCCTGACAAAGGGGCTGTTTGACTGCACACGACCTAATCCTGAAAGTCTGACTGACAGCTCAAAGTGGGACCTTGTGCCAACCCAAGCCCAGTCAGCTGCACTTTCATGTTTATTCAATAAAACACATATTCCCCCTCCCCACAGGAGAAAGCCCCTACAGATCCCAGGCCAGGAAAATTTAAATAAATATTAATGGAAGCATATTTAAATATATCTCCTGCCTATTTTATATCGTTACATTGGAGACGTTGGTTGGCTTCAGTATTTAAACTACTCTTATTAAGAAAACACCTCTCTCAATCTCGGTCTGCTGTGCCAAGATTCTGAAATGGTTACAGATGTTGTGAGAGGCCTGTCATGTGGTGGCGTTTCTGTTTTGTGTCTTAGCGAGCGTGGCTGGCAATGTTTTATGAGCCCCATGTTGTTTCTTGTGTGCTAAACGGTTTCTCTATTTTTTTCCCAGCATGCCACCTGAAGGGGTGAGGAACGCCAATGACTGGAGAGGGAGCCGAATGCTCCTCACGACCGGGCAATGAGCAGGTCAGGAACAGCTCTGTTTGATGGATTAGCATGCCACCCTCTGGGATGCCCCATCACAGAACCGGGCCAGTATGAGAAGTTGAAATAAGAACATGAGAACTAGGAGCAGGAGTAGGACGTCTGGCCCTTCGAGCCTGCTCCACCATTCAATAAGATCGTGGCTGATCTTTCTGTGGACTCAGCTCCACTTACTCGCCTGCTCACCATAACCCCCTTAATTCCTTTCCTGTTCAAAAAATCTATCTATCTTCGCCTTAAAAACACTCAACGGTGCAGCCTCCACTGCTTCACTGGGCGGGGAATTCCACAGATTCACAACCCTTTGGGTGAAGAAGTTCCTTCTCAGCTCAGTCCAAAATCTGGTCCCCCTCACTCTAGTTTCACCTGCCAGTGATAACAACCTCCCTGCTTCTATCTTACCTATTCCCTTCACAATTTTATATGTTTCCATAAGATCCCCCCTCGTTCTTCTAAATCCAATGAGTATAGTCCCAGTGTACTCAATCTCGCCTCATAAGCCAACCCTCTCAACTCCGGAATCAATCCAGTGAACCTCCTCTGCACCCCCTGCAGTGCTAGTACATCCTTTCTTCGGCGAAGAGACCAAAACTGCACACAGTTTTGCCTGATCAGCACCAGTGTGAGAAGTGGAAATGTCAGAAGGCTGTTCATTGTCTTGGCTCTCAAGCAGCCAAGCTTCGAGCGACATCGGAGCAAGGTCCTGACTGCTTTCTCTCAAGTGGCGTTTGATGCAAGTTAAAGATACCACAAAAGGAATAACTTCATGCAGGATTGTGCAGGAGAAATGGCAAGAAACGAGGCCAGGAGATAGTGAGATGCTGGAGGGTCAGAGTTGATAAAGTGTGGCACTGGTCAGGCAACACAGCAGGTTAGGCAGCATCTGAGGAACAGGAGAGTTGATGCTTTGGGCAAGTCCCTTCATCAGAAAACGGGCCATTCAGCCTATAATCCAGACCTCCAGGCATGCTCCACTTTGAATCCCTACAGAGTAGAAGTATGCCATTTGGTCCACTGAGTCCACACTGGCCCTCCAAAGATCTTCCCACGCAGACCCAGCCCTCTATTCCTGTAATCCCTCACTTTCCATGATGAATCCACCTAGCCTGCACAACATGGGCAAGTTAGCATGGCCAATCCACCTAACCTGCACATCTTTGGACTATGGATGGAAACCAGAGCACCTGGAGGAAACCGCACAGACACAGGGCGAACGTGCAAACTTCACACAGCCATCCAAAATTGGGATCAAACTTGGGCCCCTGGCACTGCGTGAGCCACCGTGCCTCCTTTCTCCTTCCGTGTTTCTGATGTTCAACTATTAATGTAACCCTAAACTCTCTCATTTTTAGAAACATTCATTCAGAAAATGTGGGCCTTGCAGACTAAGCTTGTCTCTAGTTACCCTTGAGATGGTGGTGGGCTGCCTTCTTGAACCGCTGCAGTCCACCTCCTGTGGGTTGACCCACAATACCATTATTAGGGGGGAGATTCCAGGATTTAGACCCAGTGACAGAGAAGGAGCAGAAATAAATTTCCAAGTCAAAGTGGGCAGCATGGTGGCACAGTGGCACAGTGGTTAGCACTGATGCCTCACAGCGCCAGAGACCCGGGTTCAATTCCCGACTCAGGTGACTGACTGTGTGGAGTTTGCACATTCTCCCCGTGTCTGCGTGGGTTTCCTCTGGGTACTCTGGTTTCCTCCCACAGTCCAAAGATGTGCAGGTTAGGTGAATTGGCCATGCTAAATTGCCCATAGTGTTAGGTAAAGGGGTAAATGTAGGGGAATGGGTGGGTTATGCTTCGGCAGGTCGGTGTAGCCTTGTTGGGCTGAAGGGCCTGTTTCCACACTGCAAGTAATCTAATCTAATCTAAAGCGGTGAACGGCTTGAGGGGAACTTGCAGGTATGCCGTTCCCTCGTATCTGCTGCCCTTGTCTTTTGAGATGGCAGTAGTTGCGGGTTTGGAAGGTGCTGTAGATAGAGTCTTGGTGAGTTTCCTCAGTGCATCGTGAAGGTGGTACACTTTTGTGTGTTATGCTTGTCCAGCTTCTCCTTAACTACATCGACACATCTGCTTCAACCAAACCCTCGAGTAAATTATTCCCAAGTTATGGATGTGGACGTCAGCAGTCTTTCTGGTTTAGAATGCACTGCCAGAAAAGGTCATGGAAGTCAGCACATTGGTGACATTTAAGAGGCATCTGGATAGTTGCACGAATAGCCAGGGAATAGAGGAATATGAACTGAATAAGGGCAAACGATTTGTTTTTTAGTTTAGTTAGGGCATGGCGATTGGCATAGGCTTGGAGAACCAAAGAGCCTGTTCCTGGGCTGTACTTCTGTGTTTTATTTTATTATAGATGGGGAGAATCAAATGCAAGCAAATACAGCTTATAGTCATGGATCTTAGTCCTCCCAGCATTTGCCTGAAAAAATCCAACCAGAAGCACTTTCCAGTCTCTTGCCCAAAATTCATCCATAAACCAACAGCACGAAACAAAATACAGCTGGAAAATTAGTTCATGGCTGGTTATGGGATTTCACTGCTGAATATTGGCTGCAATGGTTCCTCGAGATCAACAGGCACCACACCTCAAAATGAATTCATCCTCTATAGCTTCTTGAGGCATCCCAACATATAGGGAACTCCGGGGACCACAGTCTAGTCTTTTATTGACCTTTGGATGAAGGAATCTCTCTCTCTACTCACTCCAAATGTTTAACTTGTGGCCCACATGGCTGTTCAAAGTATATCACAATGAACGAATTACCTCAATCAATTTTATCACTTCCAAAATACTCATGCAGACCCTTGACATTTTGCACTGTTTGCAAGTAAATTGCTCACACCTTTAGCCATGCTCTATCCGCTCCTTCCCCCCAGAGGCAAGATGGCCACCTACCTGAGGGAGACATTGTCGCAACTCACTCAATGGAGTCACCTTGTGGTCAAATCCTGCAACTGTAATGTAATCACTGAAATAACCCAGAGGGAATTATTGGCTGGATTTTAGTGTTCTCTCGGGGAGGGGAGGGGGGGTTTGGAAGTGGATTTGGAGGCACTGGATTGGACAGGAATGTGCCTGGTGGGAAGGCCCCATCACCTTCCTGTTTTGGCCTGATTCATTCCAAGATGGCAGACAGCCTGTGTGCCCTGGTGTCAATGGAGGCCCTTAGGTGGGGAATTAGTACCAATGGCGAACAGTGCAATCCCTCTGAAGGGCGCATGGACAGCAAGCACTGTCAAATTGTCCAAAGTCGTGAGGTACTACTGGGGAATACTCAGTTCCTGATCAAGGAGGCTGGCATCAGCGAGACAGGCCTCAAGAGAGCCAACCAATGGTCCTTGCAGGGTATGAACCCTTGCCCCAAACAGATACTATGAACTCCCACCAACCATCACCATGCCACCGACCTCTCCCCCCACCCCCACCCCTGTCATTCCTGTCCTGTTCATCTGGGATCCTGGGCCTCTGATGTTGACGGAGGAACAGCGCTACCAGGGGAGCAGCACCAACGGTCTGACAAGTTCATGGGCAAATAGTTTTCATGGGGCTGGGATCCCTTCAAGCGATTGATCCCAGTGAAGACTCTCCAGTTTTCAGCTCAAGTACCAGACTGGCATGTGATATGCCAAACCTCCAAATAAAGGAGTGCGGAGCCCCTGTCAGCTCTCCAGTTTGTAGACAAGATCCGCCTAGCCTGGATTACAATCCACACCCTGAACACTTTCCACCTATAAACAGCAAATGCTGACACACAAATACATGAGTAAGTTTAATTATAGTATGAATAAGATCTGTGGACAGAAAATGCTTGCACTAGGAAACATTTTCAACAAGATATAGATTATAGGGTAGGCATCTTAAAGGAACCATGTTATTTGTTCAATCCAAGCTAATTCTCTCATTGATGTCAACTCCAATGAGATTATTGGTGAGGCTAAAGACTATTTTCCATTGTGTTATGCTTTACGCTGTGAGCTCTTTGTGAACTGCCAAGAACTTTATTCCCCCCCTACGTTACATCTGTCAACAACAAAAAATGAACAGCAAGAGGGCAATTATCAAAAGGAAAATCACTGCACGGTGATCCTGTCATGCCTCTTGTCTTCAGGGTGAATCGTGTGAAGAACATTCACACAGGACTACTCTTACAGAATTCACTGAAAGGATTAACAGAATTCATATCACTAGATGCCAACACCAACTGTAAACATTACAACACTTCAGGCTTTTGATGAAAGCAACCGGACCATCTTCCTGTCTCTTGGAAAAATTCCACGTGGTTACTGCCTCTTTACAGTGCTTCACTTTGCTAAGAAAATAGAAACTTTATCAAAGCTCTTACCAAAATCCAGACACACAACAATAACTGTCTCACCATTCTCCTTCCCTATACTTCATCAAAGAAAATCTCGTAAGCCAAATTTACCATGCCTTTATTAAGTTTGGCTTTCATTTAAAATCCATATCTTTCTCAGGGCCTATTAATTTTGTTCTATCTTAATATTTCTGCAAGTTTCCTACTGCTGTTAGACTAATTGGCTTGTAATTGCTACAGCCACAGACAGACTGACTGGTTATGCATATAGGAGCTGATGCATTACATTAAGACAAATGTAACGTGCTACATTTTGGAAGGAAGAATATACTTTAACTGGGAAGAGGCTAAATTCAACAGAGGAGCTGAAGTACCTTGGTATCTAGATATAATGGTAACTTAAATTTGTTACCATAAATGATTTAAGCCATGAAAATGTACAAAGAGTTATTTGTTTTGGCATTGGAGGTATTGGAAACAAAACCAAAGGGATATCTGTGAACATATTTAAGACTTATAGGTAGCACAGTGGTTCAGTGATTAGCACTGCTGCCTCACAGCACCAGGGATCTGGGTTCGATTCCTCCTCGGCTGACTGTCTGTGTGGAGTTTGCACATTCTCCCTGTGTCTGCATGGGTTTCCTCACACACACGAAGATGTGCAGGCCAGATGAATTAGGCATGCTAAATTGCCCATATTTTTAGGTGCAGTAGTCAGGGGTAAATATAGAGTAAAGGAATGGGTCTGGGTGGGTTACTCTTTGGGGTGTCAATTTTTGACTTGTTGGGCCGAAGGGCCTGTTTCCATACATAGGGAATATAATCTAAACTCCAGTGTGACTGCAGCAAGAGTCTATTGAGTTCAGGCTACCTTACAATGAAGAAAGGGAGGATTAAGAGGAGGTTAATGATTCTAACTGAGTAGATAATGTGAAACTTGTTTACTCTTGTGGCAGGGTAATAGAGGATAAAGAATTATTGTATTCTTTGAAGGAAAAATAAATCAGATGAAATTTGGAGAATTTTATGTAGGCAATATCTTCCGATGATCTGAAATGGCAGCTGGTTAAATAAACACTTTTAAAAAGGAAATGGATAAATACTTCAATGGGGGCCCATCAAAAGAACAAGGGAATGGGACAAACTGGATAAGTCTTTCAAAACAGCAGCACCATCATGATGGACTGAATGGCCTGCTATGCTGTATGATTCTCTGGTTGACTTGGCACGAATGAAAATGAAAAGTTGTGATGAGACAGCTACATGGTGAGAGAATTTTCCACCAATCATGGCCCTCAATCCTACAATCCTAGAGTTGAAAACAACACTCCACTTAAATCCCCGGACACCAGTCAGAACCTGAGTTTGGTATTTCAACGCTACATCATGACCCAGGCGAAACAGCACAGCAGAACAGTCAGTGTGCAGTCGATCCACCGTCAGATCTTACCTGGAGGTACTTCACCACAAGCAGAAAAACAGAACTTGTGGGAAAGTATGAGTACGGGCCTATGGACCAAGTGCCGGAAAGTGAAATAAGTGTAGATAGGTCAGTGCACACTCAATGGGCTGAAGGGCCTCTTCTGTGCTAGATGCCTTTATGAATCAGCCCATTACTAGTTCATTCTCGGAATGTGTACTCTGTTGGAGGGGCTAGCAATTAACACTGATTCATAGGGATTTTCAGGAGCCCTTCTTAAACAGCCTCAATCCATTGATGTAGCATTTTGATGTAACTGGGTGTTTTTTTTTAGGTCAATGCAGAGGGCAGTTAAGATCCATTCACATTGATTCTTAAGCAAAGGGGTATCAGTGAACATATTTAAGACTCCGATGTGACTGCAGCAACAGTCTATCGAGTGACTGTTATCCCTACCTACGTTAGGGTGGTCAATTTTCTTCCCCGAAATATATTAGTGGATCGAGTGAATTTTTTAACACAATCCATCAGCTTTATGATCCCTTTTATTGGCACCAATCTTTTTTTAACTGAATTCTAAATTCTCAACTTGTCACAGTAGGATTTGAATTCAAATTCTTTGCATTATCTGTCCAGCAACACAAGCAATGGATTTGGAATCCCCTGCTGTCCAAATCCTTGCATGGTTGATAAAAAGACTAAGAACGCTAAGATCGTCTCTTATCATCGTATGGACAAGTTCAGAAGTAGCACCACATTAGGCAGTAATCCAATGGGTTTATTTGAAATCACAAGCTTTCTGTTGTCATCAGCATTTTAGGGACAGGAAGTAGGCCATTCAGCCCATCAAGCCTACCCCACCGTTCAATACAATCGAGTCATACTCGCACTTTCTCATTAGAAAGCGACAATTTTAACCTGAGGATTACCACAGCTCGGAGGAGGGACAGGGTCAAGGTCTCATTCATGGTCACACCTTTAGTGTCACTCTACATCGCAAACCAGCCACCCAGCCAACTGAGCTAACCAACTCCAATACAGTCATGGCTGACGGAACACATCAATGTCTTTCACTCATCTCATTCCCACTGGTCATCAGAAATCGATGTTTCTCTACATTAAACAGAGTCAAAGGCTGAGCCGACACAGCCCTTCCTTCACAAACCTCTGGAATCCTGCATAACCATGCTTCATTCAAGGTTGAAACACACCGCCTTAAACACTCCTTCTCCCTTTCCCCTGACTGCATTAATCACAGCTCAATGATACTGCTGCCACATACCTTCTTCTTACTGCAGTAAATTTGCCATTTCTTCTCCATGGGCAGTGCAAACATAGCATCTCGGTTCTTGTCAGTGAGGTCCAACTCATCCTGGAAATAAGGGCAGAAAAAGGAATCAGTCACCTCACCAATCTTCCGTCAGACTCAATCCAACAGATTCCCCCCCTCCACAAATCTACCCCCTCCCCCCCCAACCAGGGCTTGCGATATTTTGTACAACAAACAAACAACAAGCTTTCAGAAACAATAAAAGAGAAACATTTTCTTGTGAGTTCTTCCATCTGTAAAGTTCCTTCTGGGTTGCACAGAGTGGTGATTGGGAGATTAGTCATTAATTTCTGGATTCTTCAACACAACTCAGGAAGAAATGAAAACTGCCACAGTACAAGTGCTCCTTAAAGGATTCCCCCAACCTTCTGCTGCCATCTTAATGGTTCTCTGGATTGCTTGCAACAGCCTCCAGGAGAGTAATTATTGCTTGCTGGAGACGCCAGGGAATTTTGAATGGTGGGGAGTGTAGGCACCTCGATCCCATTGAAAGATTTTGCCTTGGCCTCAAGGGGGCGCAATCATGGTCTGCAGCAGTGTATATCAAGGGGTGCAGCTCTAACATGTGCCATGGCATAACCTCCAGAGTTTGTCCCAATTCCCCTCAATCTGAATCACTACCGTTGTCAAGAGACGTTGCCTTGTAGACATCAAGAAATACCTGTTAGAGAGGAAAGCCCAAATTGAGGCTGGGGGTGGGGTCAGTTATTACCAAACTCATGATAGATTTAAGCTTTGTGGTCATACCCACTACTGCCTGGTTTGAGACTTCACAGATTCATTCTTGTGAAAAGCTCTGGCAACTTAGACAATCGACCATCAGACTGGGTAGAAATCTTGGAACTGAGATGGCAATTTACTTTTTATTAAATTCATTCACGGGATGAGGGTGTTACTGGCCAGGCTAACATTCATTGCCCTAATTGCCCACATTGCTGTGGCATGCTGGCCAGACCAGGTAAGGACGTCATGGTCATCATTAGACTCTTAATTCCAGATTTTACTGAGTTCAATTAACACCATCTGCCATGGAGGGATTCGAGCCTGGGTCCCCAAAACATCTGGCGATAATACCACTAGGCCACTGCCTCCCCTTATAATTTATACAACCATATACACTTACCTGGATATCTAACAAAGCATTTTTAATGCAGCAAAATCATCCAAGCTATTTCACAGCATTTTAGTCAGACACAAACTGATTTCTGATGAAGGGCTTTTGCCCGAAATGTTGATTTTCCTGCTCCTCGGATGCTGCCCAACCTGCTGTGCTTTTGCAGCACAACTCTTTTGACACAAACCGATACTGAAGTAAAGGAACAGGGTGGCTCAATGGCTCAGTGGTTAGCACTGCTGCCTCACAGCACCAGGGACCTGGGTTCAATTCGCACCCTCAGGTGACCATCTGTGTGGAGTTTGCACATTCTCCCTGTGCCTATGTGCGTTTCCTTTGGGTGCTCTGGTTTCCTCCCACAGTCACAAAGAAGTGCAGGATAGGAGGCCGGGCCATGTAAAGTGCAGGGTTATGGGGATCGTTCTGGGTGAGATGCTCTTCAGAGGGTTGGTGTGGGCTGAATGGCCTGCATCCACACTGTAGGGATTCTATGAGCTGGAAGAATGCCTTGAAGGTCCAGTTGAACAGATGGGATTTAAGAAAGGTAGGGGGAATTGAGGAAAGGGAATTCCATCCCCGGCCAACCCAGTCCATTTTAGTCTTCAAGGGAAGATTCTGCAAAGCTACACCTTGCTGCACGGGGCAAATCAAGTTCCTGTGTATTTATTCCAGCCAGCCTTGGATCCTTACATGGAGCAACATATTCATAAATAATCAACTTGGAAATTGGAACTGAGACAAAGCCAGAGAGTGATGGTTACATCCTCAGGACAACTGAAGTGTTGAGGGGTGATGGGTAGCTAAACTCTTTCAAACAGCCAAACATTGGCATGCAGGACAGAATGGCTTCCTCCTGCTCTTTAGAGACTGTACTGAGTTTGCTTGCTGCACTAACTTCACCTCTTGAGGAGAGAAACATTTAACTGGGTGCTAGCAGGATCAAGCAATTTTGGAATAGTGCCACAGTGAGACAATGAAAAATTAAGTCAACCTGATGTGGAGACTTCTAACCTCCACTTTCCTCAGCTCGTGCTGTGAAACAAACAGATGGGTTGACATGATCATGTTGAAGCGATGCAAATGTCCTGTCCTTCCGTCGGGGTGTGTGTGTGTGTGTGTGTGTGTGTGCGTCTACTGGTGGCCTGGCTATAATAATAGACATTCTCTCACTAGGTTTAATTAACAGATACTGTAGACCAAGATTAGAATGGTGCTGGAAAAGCACAGCAGGTCAGGCAGCAGCTGAGGAGTAGGAAAATCGGCGTTTCGGGCAAAAGCCCTTTGAAACATTGATTTTCCTGCTCCTCGGATACTGCCTGACCTGCTGTGCTTTTTCAGCACCACACTAACCTTTGACTCTAATCGCCAGCATCTGCAGTATCCACTTTTGCCTAGACACTGTAGACCAGATAAGCGTACTGTAAATGCACTGAAAGCTTCTTCTGTGTAAAACTAACCCCACCCTTGTGCAGGGAGGAGGTGTCAGCTGTGACACTCTGACCTCTTGGTCAAAAGATTATGGTCCAATTCCCACTTGAGAGATTGGACTGCATCATTTAATCTAGTCTGATAGTCCCGTGTCACATTGAGGAACTGCTGCATTGTCAGAGCTGTTGCTTTTCAGGTGAGGACTGACCTGTCCTCTCAGCCAAGTGTGATTGATCTGAAAGGCGATGGGCACGTTCTTACTGAGGCAACAGGTCTAGAAAGAGATTACAGCCATTCTTCCATATCCGCAAAGGTCCTGTTCTTGAGAACACCCTCGAATTATGAAAGTGTGGAGCTTGTTTAAAAATAAGTTAAGGTCTGAGGTCACATGACATCAGGTTATGGTCCACGTCACCTGACAAAGGGTCAACGCTCTGAAAGTTTGCGATTTCAAATAAACCTGTCTGACTGTAACCTGGTGTTGTGAGATTTCTGACCTTGTCCACCCCAATCCAACACCAACACCTCTACATCAAAAATAGGTTAAAAATCGCAGATACATGTATTTTGTCCACAGATGGTGAATCTGTTGTTAATTATGTTTTGGGGTGGATAGGCAAATTGTGACTTCGCGATTACAGAGGATTTCCTTATTACCATTAACGCAATGCCTGCATATGAGAAACAAAAACAGAAATTGCTGGAAAATCTCAGCAGGTCTGGCAGCATCTGTGAAAAGAAATCAAGGTTAATGTTTCCGGTCCGGTGACCCTTCCTCAGAATAGGGCAAGGGTGACTGGACTTGAAACATTAACTTTGTTTTCTCTGCACAGATGCTGCCAGACTGGCTAAGCTTTTCCAGCAATTTCTGTTTTTTGTTTCTAATTTACAGCATCTGCAGTTCTTATGGTTTTTATTTGGTCTGTATATGAGAACCTGCTGTGTGTACACTGGGTAATTGGTCTTACAGCAGCGATGACACTTCAAATACACTACACTGGCTGCAAAGCACTTTGAGAAGGGAGGAGGTTGCCACATGAATGCAACTCTTTTGTTTCTCTGATATAATCAGAGCAGAGCACGCAGGCCTGCAACAGTTATAGTGTGTGTGTCTTTTATATGTGTGTGTATGTGTGTCTGTTTTTCTGTGTGTGTCTTTGTGACTCTGTGTGTGAATGTATGTCTGTGTGTCTGTCATGGTGTGTTGTCTTGTACATGGATGTCTGTATGTGTGTATGTGAATTTGTGTGTCTTGTACGTGGGTGGATGCATCTGTGTGCGTGTCTGTGTGAGAGTGTGCGATTGTGTGTGTGCCTGTGTTTGTGTGCTTGTAAATGTGTGTGTGTGTACATTTGTGAGCATGTGTTTTTGTGTGTGTGTGTCTGTGTGAGTGTATGCATGTATGTGTGGTGTGTTTGTGTGTATAAGTGTGAGAGAGTGGGTGTGCGCATCTGTGTGTGTGGTGTGTTTGTGTGTGTACGTGTGAGAGAGTGGGTGTGTGTGTCTGTGTGTGTGGTGTGTTTGTGTGTGAGATTGTGGATTTGTGTGTGTGCAAGAGAGTGGATGTGTGAGTCTCTGTGTGTGTGTGCATTTGTCATAGTGAGTGAGAGTGTGTGTGTGTTTTCACATCTTTGTGTGGAGAACCTGCACACTCTTCTCTGGAGGGATAATCCATCGTTGTCCTCGGACTCTCCCTAAGGTCTGGTTTCTGACAGAGTGACATGTTGCTTCAGTTGAGGGTGCATTCCTATTACACAGAGGCAATTTGACAACTGGAATGAGTGTCAGGAAGATCAGATCTCTAGAATCAGCTCAGGGACAGCCTGAGGTTGCAATGAGAAGATGGCAGATTTGTTCTTGGAAAGACAGAAAGGCTTTCTTTCCATAAAACTACACCTGCAACCTTGCAACGCACAAACATACAGAACGATTCTCGGAATATTAGCTGGAATTGTTTGGATCTCCTTCCCACGTGATAAATGAAGCGGGGGGTTGAATGACTAGGACCTGTCCCTGGGTAGTTTATACAAAGGGCTGCTCCTAGAGGCTTATCCAGCTCACTGTGGCTCAGCAGATCACTGTCACTTCAGTTGCAGAGGCTACAGCAGCAGATCCACATTCTGCTGCAGTACTGAGGGAGCTCCTCACTTCCTGAGGTAACATCTTTCTAAAGGCAGCTTAATGACAATGGCCTGTATTCCCTCTCAGATGATATACCAAGGTTCTGTTTCTAAGATGAGTAGGTTATCTTATCAATGATCACATTGTCATTTGTGGGATCTTGCTGTGCATCATGGCTGCCATGTTGCCACACACAACACTAATAGCTGCACTTCAGAATTACTTTGTGGCTATAATGCGTCTGGAGCCATTCTAGGTGTGTGAAAAGAGCTAAACAGATGTAAATTCCCTGAACCAATGAAAAATTACATCATGTAAGCATTATCTGGAAAAATGGCTGAAAGTGGGGTGCTGAACAAGCCGAGGGAATGGTAGGTGTTGGAGGAGAGGGAAGATGGAGGGAAGAGAAGGTGTCAATATAATACTGACCATTGGGGAATCAGTCAGAGGAAGAGGCCACTCTCTCTGCTGGGGAGAGAGGAGAAACCGTAAGGAGACGTCCCATTCAACAAAGTTCTTTTGTGTTGGTGTGCGTGAGCGTGCATGTGTGTGTATATGTACGTGTGCGTGTGAATGTGTGCATGTGTGTTTATGTGTGTGCGTATGTGTTCGTATGTATGTGTGTGTGTCTGTGTTTGTGAATGTATGCTTGTGCATGTGTGTGTGTGTGTGTGAATGTGCATACGTGTGTGTGTGTGAAAGACAAGCTCACATGGGTTATAAAATTTATGTGGCACACCCTGATACCACATCACCGCAGTTTTACCAGCTCCGTCCCCAAAAGGGATGCCTCAACTATTTTTCCTGGGAACAGGATATGCCAGGTCCATGTCAGCAATCACACAGTTATAATTCCCCACCCAGGACCCCAGATCCCCAACCCCACCCCAATACCACTCAATTATTACCACTGTCATATGCTGCTTCCTCCATGTGGAGTTCCCTCATGCTTTCCCAACTAGGCCCATGCTTTTGTGCTTCCTGATATGATCACCTGACAGCATCCCAAAAGAGGGAACATCCCATTGGCAAGAAAGCTTCTGGGATTGTTCAAAGAAGCAGACTCTTATATGAGTACTGCTGGGCAGCTACCAAACCTGTCTTCCCTATTTCAGATGTGCCCAGAGTCCTGTTACAGGAAAAATAGTATTAAATTAGAGAGGGTTCATGCTGGATGTTGCCAGGAATGGAGGCTCTGAGTTATAAGGAGAGGCTGAATAGGCTGGGACCTTTTTCATTGGAGCGTACTAGGTTGAGGGGTGACCTTAGAGAGGTTTGTAAAATCACGAGGGGTATAGAATGGTAGGTGCCGTTCCCTCGGGTGGTGGTGGGAGGGATTTCAAGAATAGAGGGCATATTTATAAGGTGAGAGGAGAAAGCTTAAAAAAGGACATGAGGGGCAAATGTCTCACACAGAGGATGGTTCGTGTGTGGAATGAGCTTCCAGAGGAAGGAGGTGGTGGATGTGGGTACGGTGACAACATTTAAAAGACATTTAGATAAGCATATGAATAAGAAGTGTTTGGAGGGATATGGGCCAAGCATGGGTAGATGAGACCAGTTTAGTTTTGGGATTACGGTTGGCATGGACTGGTTAGTTTGAAGGGTCTGTTTCCGTGCTGTGCCATTCCCCCCTCTGCCTGTCACTCAATGACTCTCCCAGGTTACGTGTGGCAGGATAGAGCTGTTTTTTCCCCTCCCCCTACACATCCACCTCCACCCCGGCATTTGGCTCAAAGCTTGAGGGGGAGAGCCTTGTCTTTGAGCTGAGGCACTTTGCAGCAAGTTCAACAACTTTATTACCTGCTCCCATTTCTAGTCAGCTGCTGAGAATATTGCGTTCTTGTCATCTGTACATACCCCAGACACCTCTTCAGTTTCTTTACTCACCTTATTTCCACCCGTTTTGCCTTCCTGCATCACCTCTTGTGTTGGTTAACCTCTCTCACCATCGTGGACCTACCTTTTTGTTCTTTTCCTAACTCTGCCATTCCCCCCTCTGCCTGTTTAACACAATTCCCACAGTTTCCGGACCCAGACCCGAAATGCTAACTCTGTCCAGGTCATACCTCTTATCACCTCAGGACATCCCCAGTGGGCTTTCAAACCAGTGAGACGGGTTTGAGGGAACTGTTATAACTTTGGAAATGCGGTGGTTAATTTGTGTACAGCAAGCTCCCACAAACAGCGATGTGAGGCTGGCCAAGGTATCAGTCTACAAAAATTATGTCATGTGATCTCTTAACAAAACAATCCAAGGCTTTAAACAAGGACATAGCAGGCTCAGAATTCTCAGACAGCAGCAATGAGCCAGCACACCCTCACACACAAGTATTCACCCAGACTGTGTAACTGAGGGTGCAGTGCTGGTAAAGCACAGCAGGTCAGGCAGCATCCGAGCAGCAGGAGAGTTGACATTGCAGGCATAAGCCCTTCATCAGGAGCCGAGGGCTTGGGAGTGAAGATTGAACTCGCCATTCCCTGGCTATGCAACCCAACCAGCTGCTTCTGACATTCAATAAAACTGCCGATGCTGGAATCCAAAGTAGACAGACAGGAGGGTGGAAGAACACAGCAAGTCAGGCAGCATCGGGAGGTGGAGAGGTCAGTGTTTCAGGCTGAAATGTCACCTTCTGCACATCCTGATGCAGCCTGGCTTGCTGTGTACGTCCAGCCTCCTGCCTGTCTGCTCTGACTGTCAATAGCCAGGCGGAGAGCACTTCAAGAGGTGGGGACCCTCAATCAGAGAGGAGGCAGGTCAAGTTGGTTAAAAATAGAGCTATTGCTTAGGCCCCATGATGGAAATTGAGGATTAAACAGCAACTGCATAGCAGCGAGCAGTGCTGGCAGGGAGATGGACTACTGCACAGTAACACTACTGTTGGTGCACTGACAAGCCAACAGAATGAAGGTTGGCTTAGACTGCTGTGCCTGGCTCAAAGTGAACAGGGGCTCAATTGTGCAGATTAAGTAGGAAACAGAATGGGCCACTTAAAGTCAGCAACCAGCTCGCCAAAAACAGGGGAAGGTGCAGGATTAATCTGAAATGTTTAACTTGGTACAATTCGTTCTCTCCTTGAACACTGGGTTGCCCAGAACGAGGAATACAGCTGGAGTCGGTGACAAGGTGGGGGTGGGCACCGTCCTCTTGCTGAGCAGTTCATTTTATCCATTTTACCGCAGCACTGAGGGTGGGGAGGGGTGGGTTGAGAGGCAATAGCGACTGAGAAACGTCACTGCTTTATTCAACAGCGCAGAGCTTCATCCACAAAGAGAAAAGCCACCCGATATCAACCTGAAGTGGTTTTCCCTCAGCCCACTCCTAAATGCTCAGAAAGAGGCACTGGGTGGAATGATGGGGTGGGGTTAAAGGTTGGGAATAAGTAATCGGGGACAGCAGTTGAGAACAGCTGGATGTCAAAATAACTTAAGAAGCAGTTGTAAATGGGGGTGCAGCAGGGTTAAAAATTGTCTAGAAGTAAGAGATCACAGGTCTGTTTCAGCCCATTTCATGACTAAATCTAAGGGAAGTTTCGGACTGGCTGAAGACGAGGAAGGAAACTAAGGCCTAAGATGTGTTTGAGTTTTATACAGCTGTAACAGCCTGGTAACCAGGCATGCCCTTAAAATCACTGTATGTTGAGGCAGAATTGGGGACAGTTTTGAACTTAGGGTTCAAATGTCGACAACATACCCTGAAGACAACAAAAATCAAAACTGGGAGAGATATAAAGTCAGACATAAAGTACACTACATATAAAATAGGGACAGCACGGTGGCTCAGTGGTTAGCACTGCTGCCTCATAGCACCAGGGATCCAGACTTGATTCAAGCCTCGATGCAGGCAGTCAATACATGTAATATTTTGTAAATTCCACTTTTGAAATAGAACGTGTCTGGCCCAAGACTGAGGTGCAGCCAGACTCTAACCTCACACCTTCAATGCATTGTCTGAGCTGAGATGTCACCTTTGGTTATAAAACCTTAAGTTATCTCAAGAAGATGATTTAAAAGAAGTTCTAGGATTTCATACTGATGAACTGAAACCTGCAACCCATTCTAAAAGATGAAAGACTGAACAGCAATCCGGGTTTGTTCAATATATCATTTCAGTTGCATGATGTTGTAATCTTTCTCTATAAATTCTGTGTTTTATGGTCTTATTCTCCACAACTACCTAATTCAGGAGCAGCGCTCCGAAAGCCTGTGCTTCCAAATAAATCTGTTGGACTGGTGTTGTGCGATTTTTAACAAAGGTCAGGAAGTGTAACAAATCAAGCAGAGTCACCATGGTTTTGTGAAAGGGAAACTGTGTTTTTGTGTTTGAGGGTGCGATAAGCAGGGTGGATAAAGGGAAACTACTGGATGTAATGCATTCAGAGTTCCAAAAGGTTACCAATAAGCTGTCGCATAAAAGATTGTTCATAATGTTTCATTGACGGTCTTCCACCTCATCTCTTTGGACAATATTTTGAAATGATTATTTGCACCATGGTTCTGAACTGTACATTAAGTGTTGCCAATCTCTAGCTTTATAGTCTCTGACATTTTTGCGGCACAGAAAGGCAGATGGGCTTAAATAGTGCTTGATTCACTGGGCCTTGCATTCACCAGGACTCTATTTGATCAATTTTTCATTTCTGTCATTTTCTGATCCCCTTCCAAGCAGTCAACCTCCAGTGGTCATGGCTGTCAGTGACTATAACTCAATGGCAGTCTCAATGTCCACCACCTAAGATCTCATATTCAGGTGCTCCTGTATGTCAGGTAGGGATACACAGGAGATAAGTACCGAATAACCACTTCATCATACTGGATTCTTTAGCATTACTGACAAATCCATTCAATGGACGTGGCTGGGCCAGCGCAGACATGTTGTCTTAGCAATGACTGTATGCTGATGGACCTCTGAGGGGGGGATGACCTTGTCAAGAGATGACAAAGATCGGTGTGGGATATTAAATGTAGAAACTCTTCAGCCTTTTGTCTTGTCTGGCCTATTGTTCTGATCACGGGTATTTTGTACTATAGATATTTTAAACTTGTAATTCCAAAATGTGTTTTTTCTAAAGAACTAATACAGTCAAAATATCTGCGGATAGAAGTTAAGTAGCTGCCTGGAGAAAGCCTGCAAAATATCACACCCACAGATGCCCAGGGAACTTCAAACAATGACCCTTCAAAACAGGAGAAGATTAAAGTTAAAACGATGTCCCTACAAAAACAATGCGGGGAAATGGGGGGAGCTGATGGTCATCAGTGGAGGACTATGTGCCAAACAGGAGATATACTTGTTGTGATGTCTTTTGATGAACATACAAAGAGAGGGGAGAAAAAGTCAGCTTCACCTCTACTGGAGTGTGCTTGTGGAACTGGACATCTTGTGTGTGTACCAGCCTGGGGACATGTGTTAGCATGTTGTAAAGATCACAGTTAAAGAACTATCCCCTCGTCATCCCTATGTTACAGGTAAAGGGATCCTCTCACACTGCGTGCAAGAAATCAGGAGGTTTCTATCCAGACAAAAGGAAAAAGAGCAAGGAAATCCCTCTCTCATCTTGAATAGCGGAATTCATTTATGGTTGAAAGAAATCAAAAGGACAAAATTTCAGCCAATCTGCAAAACTTAATGAAGAAGCAGCATTTGGAGGTTATGTCCTAGGTTCATGCTCATCTGCTTCTATCGGTCTTTCTATTTCTTTCTTTTACTTTTGCTATTTTAGTTTTCTTGTTTTTCCTCTTCTATGGGATCAATTCCTTCCCATGAGACAGCTGCAACGGCAGCAAACTGACCTGGAACGATACACCGGCTGCTACGACAGGGTGGGCCCAGAACTAAGTGGGACCTGGCAGCTTCAGCGGCAGCTGCATGGCCAGTGCCATCTCAGGGCTGTTATAGCGTTGGTGGAGGCAAAATGACGCTGAAGAATGATGGCAGGATACCAACGGTGGCAGTGTGGCTCCAGTCGGGGGCCGGGTCGCGGGCACCTTACGGCTGAAGGTGCTCGCATTTTGGCTGTGGCAGGGTCTGGGCACTCAGGGAATCTGTGTGTTCTCGGACTGAGGGGTGGGCTTTCAGGTTTCGCCTCTCTGGCACGAGGACACATGGTGGGGAGTGATCCAAATGTTTCATTTTGCCACTTCTTTTATTTCTGCTTTTTTTTTAGTCCTGTCTTTTGTTTACTAAAATGCCGACGGAGAGTAGCAACCTGATACACTTTTCACTGCACTCCTGTATCCCTGCAGTCTTGTACACACAACAGCAAAATCTCATTATGGATGGATGGATAGATAGGTAGATAGATAGATGGGGAGGTAGGTAGATAGGTGGGTTGGTGGGTAGATAGGTAGATGGGTAGGTAGATAGATAGATGAGTAGGTTGGTGGGTGGATAGATAGATGGTTAGATAGATAGACAGACGGGTAGATGGGTTGAAGAATAGATGGATTGAACTAAGGATCATGAAACTGGCTGTTCTATCATCAATGCTACCAGAAGCTTCCACTGGAACGGCAATGAGTCGTGACCAGAATTGGGCATAAAACCCTAACTGAGGCCTAACTAATACTTTTTAAAGTCTTACCAACAGATTTATAGAATGGCAGAATTGTTACAGTGCAAAAGGAAGCCTTTGGCACATCATGTTTGCGCTGGCTCGCCAAATCAGCATTAGAACTTCGTCCCATTCTCCTCGCATCTCTGTCCATTGTTTATAGTCTCACAATTCTCTCGTACCCTCTTGAACATCTCAAGTCAACCTGCCTCCCTCCACCACAGTTTCAGACAGTGCATTCCAGACCCTAATGACTTGCTGAGTGAAAACATTTCTTCCCTCAACACTTTTGCATCTTTTGCAGTTACTTTAGAATAAGTGCAATCATTTTAGCAGCGGGAACAGTCTCTCCCTGTCTAGTCTGTTCAGCCCACTTATGATTTTGAAAAGCTCCACTAGATCTCCTGTTAGCCTTCTTCTCTCCAAGGAGAACAGCCCCACCTTCTTCAATCTATCCTCCTCACTGAAGTTTCCCTTCCTTGGAACCATTGCTGTAAATCACATCTGCACTCTCGCCAATGCGTTCACATCGTTTCTACAGTGTGGTCACAATACTCCAGCTGAGGTCGAACAAGTGTCTTGTGCAAGTTTGACATCCTTCTCCCCTTCATGAGAAACAGTGCCCCTTCTCTTCGATTTGAGAAGTGATGGGTAAGGGGGAGCTCCAAGCTGATCAGGAGGTTTTAACTGGCAATGTAGTAGCTCAGCCTGATCACATGTGGACCATCATCAGAAGAAACGTGACACCGAATGAAACTCCAACACGTATTTCAGTTTGTCCAATATGGATTGGGCAAGTGTGCGGCCTTGCTTCCTGCTGGCTGTATTAAGGGGCAAGTTATTCTATATCCATGTTCCTCTTCTCAGCTAAATACAGAGGAACCTCGATTATCCAAAGGACACAAGCAGTGAGTATTTCGTTCGGTTAATCAATATTCCTCTGTATAGTGTCTCTGTGTGTGTGAGTGTCTCTGTGTGTGTCTGGGTGTTACAGGGTTATGTCTGAAGTGGGACATAAGAACTTGGATCGGGAGTCGGCCATCAGACCCTTCAAGCCTGCTCTGCCATTCAATAAGATCATTGCTGATCTGTTCTCTGTGTGTAATGTACCTCCCCTTGTCAGTACGAGCCAACTGATATTTTCAGACACATATTCCCTTCTCCTCCTTTGTCAGCCTTCCACATGGACCGTTCACCCCTCCTTCACTCCCAGGCCTTGCTATCACACAAAGACAAAAAAACTGCAGATGCTGGAATCCAAAGTAGACAGGCAGGAGGTGCAAAACCTGCCGGTATACCCCACTCCCCTCACGTCCATCCAGGGCCCCAAACAGTCCTTCCAGGTGAGACAGAGATTCATCTGCCTCTCCTCCAACCTAGTTTACTGTATCTGCTGCTCCCAATGTTGTCTTCTCTACATCGCAGAGACCGAATGTAAACTTAGGGAATGGTTCACCGAGCATCGCAGCTGGGACCGCAGTGGGCAACCAGACCACCCAGCCACTGCCCATTTCAATTCCCCTTCCCACTCCCTTTCCGACATGCCCATCCTTGGCCTCCTCCATTGCCACAATGAACCACACCGCAAATTGGAGGAACAACACCTCATCTTCTGCCTGGGCAGCCTACAGCCCACAGGACTCAACATTGAGTTCTCCAATTTCAAATAACCACCCTTCCCAATCCCCGACTCCCTTCCCAGACCTTCCCCATCCCTTCTACTGTTCCCAGCCACCTACCAGATTCATTCCTCCCATTGACCAACCAGGTCGTACTCTCTGCCTGTCTTCACCTATCCACACCACCACGTTGTCCTTGCCACCCCCTTTATCTGCAGCTCCCCCTTACACTCACCCCCAGTCCTGAAGAAGGATTACACCTGAAATATTGACTTCTCCACCTCCTGATGCTGCCTGGCTTGCTGTGTTCCTCCAGCCTCCTGTCTATCTACTTTGTTATCACATGGTCTGCCATTACACACAACTCATTGTCAGTCACAATGGCTCCCATTAATAGCTATTCACCTTCCTCGCCAGATCATTGTCCACTCCTCTGTCTGTCCAACGATTTATCTCTCTCTTTGGGCTCTATCTCCACCTATTGTTAACTCCTTACCCCCCTCCCCCAACCCTACTTTTAGCATATAAATTGACATCTTCCTAGCTAACATCAGTTCTAAGGAAGGGTCACCGGACCTGAAACGTTAGCTCTGATTTCTCTCCACAGATGCTGCCAGACCTGCTGAGCTTTTCCAGCAATTTCTGTTTCTGATTTACAGTATCCGCAGTTCTTTCGGTTTGTATTCGATGTTTTTACAGCTCTATTTATAACCACGCCAACAATAAAGCAGGCTCAGGGAAAGTGGCAGGCCCCAGCCTGAGGCTGACAAGCCCAAGTGGCCTCTGTGGCTTGTACATTATACCAAGCAATGACTCTCTCCAACAGGAATGGACTCAACCATATTCCCCTCCTCACTGCCATCACCATGTCCCGGTCATCAATGATAGAGGCGTCCAATCAGAAGTGGGACTGGACTGACCTTTCAGCGAAGAATATGGCTTGAAATTTCACTCCAGCAACGTGAAGACAAAATGGAGGGTAACCCTCAAATGAGGTATGAAGGGGATGCTGCACTGTTGAAGGTGCTTTCTACTGGGTTGACATTTCAGGAGGGCGGATTGGATAATTCATTATTTTTAAAAGAGGAGAGTTCTACAAGGTGACCCCATTAACATTTAACTCCTATTCAAAACCAAAAAAACAGAGGAGTTAGTCTTTGCTTGTTGCTTATAGGACCTTGCCGTGCACCAAATTAGCTGCCACCCTTCCTGCACTTCAATAGGTACTGCCCTGAAGAACTTGTTTATTCACTGTAAAGCACCTTCAGATGTCTTGAGGCCATCAACACGTGGGCAGCACGGTTGCCCCATGGTCAGCTCTGCTGCCTCACAGAGTCAGGGACCCAGGTTCAATTCCAGCCTCTGACTGTGTGGAGTTTGCACGTTCTCCCCGTGTTTGCATGGATTTCCTCTGGATGCTCTGGTTTCCTCCCACAGTCCAAAGATGTGTAGGTTAGGTGGATTGGACTTTCTAAATTGCCTGTAGTGTCCAGGGGTGTGTAGGTTAGGTGGGCTAGTCAATGCAGGGCTACAAGGGTAGGGTGAGTCTGGCTGGTCTGCTCTTTGGAGAGTTGGTGTGCTTCCACAGTGCAGGCACTACAGAAATGCAAACACTTTGCTTTTGTGCAAGCTACTCACCTTCTGACTTCTCCAAGCCTGTCGCTGGGTGTAACAGGGTTACATCTGAAGTGGGACATAAGAACTTGGATCAGGAGTAGGCCATCAGGCCCTTCGAGCCTGCTCTGCCATTCAATAAGATCATGGCTGATCTGTTCTCAAACATGGACGTGGCCCAGGTCAGCTCCATTCATTATCCAGCTGCTTCACCCCAGCGTGCTATTGCTGCAGTACCTACAGTCTCCAGGATGCAATGCCCAGGTAAGGCATGGGGTGGAGTATTGAGAGGCATTGAGGTGAGGGAGGAGGAGGGCTATCTCCTGCCCCTTGCCATCCTACCCTCACTCTCCTGCCAGAACCAGCCTGAGGAAAGCCTCCCAGCACAGAAGGCTTCGGGGACATTTGTTTTGCATCTGCACCCTTCTCTGGCATGCCCACTCCCTCACCCCAGCCTTCGCCCACCCCCTCAATGTGAAAGCTCCCACTCGGTGTCAAAATCGAGGCTGTTCTGACACCGGCCATCTCTCTGGTGCCCGGCTCACATTCAATTCCATTGCTGTGCTTTAGTAACCAGGATATTTTGTGCCCGTCTTCCTTCATGGGGGGAGAGAGAGAGAGAGAGAGAGAGAGAGAGATGAAAGGAGACCAGAGCGACTAACATGGTTTTGATCTCTGTCCATCAGTTCCTCAACATGTGTCCACGCTGTTGGCATGTAATTTCCAAAGAGGCTGGGTGAAAGGCATGAGGCCAACAGCATGAAAGCAGCATCGCGCTGGCAATCAGGACTGTGTGATCTCTCTTCAGAGGCACTTAGTGTATGGGTGCACGATAATGTGAGTCTATGCAGGGGGGGGGGGGGGCGCAGTCATGTTGAGCGAGAGCTGGAGGCTCTTACTCTCAGCCACATGTGCAGGCCATCTGTCAATCTTCTCCTTCCGTTGGTTCACGACAGAATGTTCTCCAGGCTGATTCCAGAAAAGGCTGCCAAGTTTGGACACCCACAGGCCTGGCGGGACGGTGCCAAGGCTGAGGTGAAGTTCGAGGTGGGAGGGATGTAAAACCGTCCTTACATTCACTCTGAAACAGCTCGACCAACATTTACTCCTCTTGGGCTGTGGCTGAATGCGAGGGTCACTCCATTGAACACTGTGACATTTTTCTGTAGAGTCCCTAGAGTTTGGAAGCAGGCTATTTTGCCCATCGAGTCTGTACCGACCCTCCGAATAGCATCCCACCCTGACCCAGAGCCAGCCCCTGCCCTATCCTCTAACCCTGCACTCCCCATGGCTAACCCACCTAACCTACACATCCGTGAACACGATGGGCAATTTAGCATGGCCAATCTACCCAACCTGCACATCGTTGGACTGCAGGAGGAAACCAGAACATCTGAAGGAAACCCACACTGACGTAGGGCGATGTGCAAACTTCACATGGACAATCGGCCAGAGCTGGAATCGAACTATGAGGCAGCAGTGCTAACCGCTGAGCCACCGTGCAGACACTTTGAATTAATGGGGCCTGGGCCCAGGATGCATTGCTCCCAAGGTTAATGGAACAGTGATGCCAGGCTACCATTTATTGAGTCAGGTAGTCATTTCTCAAATCACAAGCCCAAAGCTAGCAGTGGAACAAGACCTCCAAGAACAACACATCTCCTTTTAAAGGGCTCCTCACCTGCTCTACGAAGCCAGTAATATGCCCTGTAATCTTTCGGCCTTCTCTCCTATGGGCAAGGAGAAAACCAGACAAGGCAACTACTAATGTTGGGAAAGCTCTATCAGTCTGGCAGCTTCTGAAAAGAGAAATGCCTGGAGTTAGATACAACTCTTCTTGGAACTGAAGGGAGGTAGAAATGTGATGGGCTTTATACTGTTGGAATGGAGAAGGGGAGACTGGGAGAAAAGGGATAAACTGGCAATTGAAACATACTGGTCATGGATACCTCACAGTGGAAGACCAGTATGCCCAGTACAATCATTTCCAAATCTTACTGGTTCCTCCCTCTAGGTAAGGGAAGGTCTGGTGTAGGATGGACAGCGAGAGAGTAAATAACAAAGATGTCTTGGTACATCAGACAAAGGGAGCTGCTGTTGTTGTTGTGTCATTGTTATAATAAAGAAACAAAGCATTGGTCCGGAGAGAGTGCTAATGGTGGAATAATGAACAGCTCTGTGTGAAAGCAAAAAATAACAACAAAACAAGATACAGACTGGTACTTGGTTCAATAAAAATACCAAGAGAGTTCATGACCTGATGTTGTCGAACTCAGTGTTGAGTCCAGAAGCTCGTCAGAAGATGAGATGCTATCCTTTCAGCTTGTGCTCCTTCTCTCACCTTCACTTGGTCTATCCCCAACACTTCCCTTCACTTTGTTGACCTCTCTGCCTCTACTTCTGTTAACACTCATTATAGGTCCCTCTGTGTCTCACAGCTCCCTTTTCCAACATTCCAACACTCCGTTTCCCATAGAGACTTCACTCCGTTCTCTAAGTCTCTCTGAATCTGTTCTGATGGTGCCACCTTCCTTGACAGCACTTCTGACCAGCCTCTACCCACCCCGCCCTCCCCCCAAACTCCGTCATGGGCACTGCTATCTTCACAGCACCCTGGTCCACTCCTCCATCAGCCACATCACCACATCCCTGCTCATCCACAGCGCTCTCCCATATGATCTCTGAGGGTCTCATGTTTGCCTTATTTTACTGTCTTACTGCCCAGTGCCCCAAATACTCCTTCCCAGGTGAAGCTGCAACTTACATCTTGACGCTTGCTGAGACAATTATTTATCAAGCTGCTGCTGGACCAGTAGGGACTTGAGCTTGCGTGCAATTTATACCGGCTTCTTACAATCTGATTTAGTTTAGCTGCTGCTCATATGGTCTCCGCTAGAGTGAGGAGATTAGGTGGTTGATTTGTGGGACATCCCCATACAGGCCACAAGCCTGACCCCAACACTAGAGACACTTGCCATTTTAATTCACCACCTTACTCCCATGCTCATGTTTCTTAACTGGACCTGCTGCAGCATTCCAGTGAATATAAAGGACAGCGGAAGGAACACAGCACCCAGCCTTCAGGACTTCAGCATTGAGTTTGACAATTTCAGACCATGAACTGTCATGTGTGTCGAACCCTATGGTTAGTCCGCCCTTTCATCTTTCCTGCCTCTTAAGTTTTCCGAACCTACACTTGGCATTACCCAAGGGGATTTAACATCACCACCATCGCATTCTTTTCAGTGTCCTGGAGTTCTATATTGTGGGTTGTGTGCTCTTCAAGTTTTCTGAAACATTTGCCAAACTAATCAGTGCCAGGAAGGCAATAATTGTGCTCTCTCTGTCAATAAGCTGCTGACTGCAGCCTCATGAAGGTTGAGATCCCTCTGGAGATCTGAGAGATTTCCCAGGATGTCTTTGATGAGTGGCTCACGCAACAAATTAACAGTTTGTTCTTCCAACTCAAGGCATTTGTCCTGCAATATTTCAAGATACACAGCCTCAGCTAAGAAAAGATCAGAAGACCATAGCCTCCCGCACTACATCCGAAGGAGGTGCCATGTATATTTCTCGAAGGAGAATTCCATTGTTTGAT
Organism: Chiloscyllium punctatum; assembly: GCF_047496795.1. Taxonomy (NCBI): domain Eukaryota; kingdom Metazoa; phylum Chordata; class Chondrichthyes; order Orectolobiformes; family Hemiscylliidae; genus Chiloscyllium; species Chiloscyllium punctatum. Next base: position 29,898,823 of record NC_092741.1, on the reverse strand, counting down.
TTAGATTAGACTGGATTCCCTACAGTGTGGAAACAGCCCCTTCAGCCCAACAAGTTCACACCGACCCTCCCTACCCAGACCCATTTCTCTACCCTGTATTTTCCCCTGTGCACTTAACACAATGGGCAATTGAGCATGGCCAATTCATCCAACCTGCACATCTTTGGATTACGGGAGGAAACCGGAGCACCCGGAGGAAGAATGGGGAGAATGTGCAAACTTCACACAGACAGTCACCCAAGGCTGGAATTGAACTTGGGTCACTGGCACTGTGAGGCAGCAGTGCTAACCACTGAGACACCATGTCGCCCTTGTAATAACAGTCATAGTAAGATATTTTTGGAGGACAAGTGTAGACAGAGGTAAATGGTCAATGGTATTGAGAAGTAAGACTACCATTTGTGTTGGGGCCATTGACAAGCGAAGTTGTCAGCCTTCCCGTACAGGGCCCGGAATGTGCTTGTCTACTTTCCAGTTTGCTGTGTCAGGTACTGTTTCTGAAAAAGTTAATGTCAGAGTCGCATTGACTCCCTCCGAGTCCTTGGTAGAAAGCAGCAATTTCTACACCAGCCTCTCCATAGGGACTAGATGGGATCTGCACAGCTCCCAAGAGTCTGAGTAATTATAAAATAAAAACCAAAAGAACTGCTAAATCAGAAACAAATGCAGCTAGAAAAGCTCAGCAGGTCTGGCAACATCTGTGCAGAGAAATCAAGAGTTAACGTTTCAGGTCTGGTGACCCTTCCTCAGACCTGATGGTAGCTGGGAAAATCTCAAATTATTTGCTGAAAGTAGGGTTGGGGGAGGGGATAAGGAGTAAAAAACAGGTGGGGATAGAGCCCAAAGAGAGAGAAGAGCAGTTGGACAGACAAAGGGAGTGGATAAGAATCTGGCTGGGAGGGTGAACGGCTATTACTAGGGATTGTTAGTGGCTAACAATAGGAAGAGTGCAATGGCAGACAACGTGATCACACGGGCTGGTGTGTGCCATTACACACTCCCTATTGTTAGCCACTAATAGTCTATATTAACAACCATTCACCCTCTGGGTCATAATGCCTGACTTGTAATATAGACTTACTGTTGCCATATAACCAACCATTTTGTTTACTAAGAACTTCATGAATAATTCTGTTAACTTTGCTTCTTCTGTAAAGACTCTATGATGGATTAAAGTCATTAGGAAGGGCCCAGTCAAAGTACAGACAAAGCAGTGAAATACCTCAAACAACGCTTACTCTGAACCACATACCGGCAGGGATCACAGATCACAGAGATTATCCGACAACCAGGATCATACAACATGGTGAGCAATGGCGTGGATACAGATTTCACCAGAAGGAGGGGGTGATCCAGAATAATAGACAATGCTGTAAAGTGGGTCCCTACCATAATCACTGCCTTAAAAATATGCAATCAGGGAACATGAATACTGCAACAATCATAGAAGCAGCAAAAGAGCAAGCTCAGCAGTTCTCAGCCAGCTCTACAGCACAAAGCGGGGGAGAAATACCGGGAAAGAGAATGGGCTTTGGAACTGCCAGATCTGCCGGGTTTCTCCAGCATTTTCTGCTTTTATTTCCGATTTCCAGAGTTCACGGTATTTAGTTTTTAGATAGATTGTCGTTAGACAGGAAAATTAAAGGTTTACGGGAACTGGGGGAAACATGAAGTTCAAAACTGTGATCTCACTGAATGACAGAGCAGGCTGATCTGATCTACATCTGCTCTTGTCTCACATGGTTCATGGTCATAAGATGGAGGTGACACAAATTTATAACAGTTTTAAAGTAATAAGAATTAAGGAAAAAGTTTGGAAGAAATTGAAAAAAATATATTATACTCTGTAGCAGACTCAAGGCCAAAGAGAAAGCATTCAGGCTGAAGTACAAGACTTCAGGGAGATGACACTTACATGTGAAGCAATGTGTGAAGTTGGGCAGGTGAATACATGAGACTAGAATAGAATAGGATAGCCTTTATTGTCATCTGCACTCGAATGAATGCAGTGAAAGGTTTGCAATGTCACCTCTTGGTGCCATTATAGGTACAGGGCACCTAGGTACAGGTACTTTAAGATTAGATTAGATTACTTTACAGTGTGGAAAAGGCCCTTCGGCCCAACAAGTCCACACCGCCCCGCCGAAGCGCAACCCACCCATACCTCTACATCTACCCCTTACCTAACACTATGGGCAATTTAGCATGGCCAATTCACCTGACCTGCACATCTTTGGACTGTGGGAGGAAACCGGAGCACCCGGAGGAAACCCACGCAGACACGGGGAGAATGTGCAAATTCCACACAGTCAGTCGCCTGAGGCGGGAATTGAACCCAGGTCTCTGGTGCTGTGAGGCAGCAGTGCTAACCACTGTGCCACCATGCCGCCCACACGCGTGTGTCACAGAATTGAAATAGTAAAAGAAAATAGATGAGCATGGAAATACAGAGTCTAAATAGTCAGGTTAAGAATTAAAAGTGTCTTTAAAGTACTCAAATTATAGTCCTTTATTCACTGAGTTGGTGCAGACTGGGCTTCAGAACACAAGGTCTCGCTGCCTCCGTGCGCAGCTCTCTGTTCCCAGACTCGCCTCTGGGACTCATCCACCCGGCCTGTTCACGCTCACTCTGCCCCCACTCTGGGCTCTGGCTCACGATTTACTTCCGGGACTCAGCCCCGCACTTGCTCTGCTCCCGTTCCGGCCTCCGGTCTGTGACTCACTTCCGGGATTCAGTTTGTGATCACTCTGCTCCCTGGTCCGGTCCGCGTAGGGTAGAAACTGTTAGAGTACTGAATGGACTCACAAACTCTCAACGTTCACCTGTGCCTGTGTTTTGTTTTTGCCGCTGTTTACCTATTATTTACTTATCTATGCTACTTAACTCTGTGATCTGCCTGTATTGCTCGCAAGACAAAGCTTTTCACTGTGCCTCGTTTCGCGTGACAATAAATTCAATTCAATTCAAATTATTTCTTGGCTCGACATGATAGAGGTGGCTCTACGCTGCTTATTTCACAAAGACAGGAATTGTTGGAGAAACTCAGCGGGTCTGGCAGCATCTCTGGAGAAGAGACAGAGTTATGAGCTGAAACGTGTGTTGCTGGAAAAGCGCAGCAGGTCAGGCAGCATCCAAGGAGCAGGAGAATCCTGAAGAAGGGCTTATGCCCGAAACGTCGATTCTCCTCCAAACAGACCCCACCACCAGGGACATATTTCCCTCCCCTCCCCTATAAGCGTTCCGAAAAGAACACTCCCTCCGTGACTCCCTCGTCAGGTCCACACCCCCCACCAACCCAACCTCCACTCCCGGCACCTTCCCCTGCAACCGCAAGAAATGCAAAACTTGCGCCCACACCTCCCCCCTTACTTCCCTCCAAGGCCCCAAGGGACACTTCCATATCCACCACAAATTCACCTGCACCTCCACACACATCATCTATTGCATCCGCTGCACCCGATGTGGCCTCCTCTATATTGGGGAGACAGGCCGCCTACTTGCGGAACGTTTCAGAGAACACCTCTGGGACACCCGGACCAACCAACCCAACCACCCCGTAGCCCAACACTTCACCAAGAACATGCAGGTCCTTGGACTCCTCCATCGCCAGACCATGGTAACACGACGGTTGGAGGAAGAGCGCCTCATCTTCTGCCTCGGAACCCTCCAACCACAAGGGATAAATGCAGATTTCTCCAGTTTCCTCATTTCCCCTCCCCCCACCTTGTCTCAGTCCCAACCCTCGAACTCAGCACCGCCTTCCTAACCTGCAATCTTCTTCCTGACCTCTCCGCCCCCCACCCCACTCCGGCCTATCACCCTCACCTTGACCTCCCTCCACCTATCGCATTCCCAACGCCCCCTCCCCCAGGTCCCTCCTCCCTACCTTTTACCTTAGCCTGCTGGACACACTTTCCTCATTCCTGAAGAAGGGCTGATGCCCGAAACGTCGGTTCTCCTGTTGCTTGGATGCTGCCTGACCTGCTGCGCTTTTCCAGCAACACATTTTCAGCTGTGATCTCCAGCATCTGCAGTCCTCACTTTCTCCAGGAAAGGGAAGAGCTGATAATGGGGACCATGAGGAGGTGAGAATGAGTTGGCTGTTCAGAAAGCAGCACACGGCCCAAGGTGAGGGCTCTGGATTAAAGACAAGGTAAAACGAGGTGGTCAGGCTCTAAAAGTATTGAGTCCTGAAGGCTTAGGCTCCTGTCACAGCAACAGAAGACCTTCCATGGACAAGATTTCCGTCTCGGGCTTGATGCAGTGCTCCATTGAGGCTCATCATAAACTGGAAGATCAGCATCTCATTCTCTGCCTGGGGATGTTGCAGCCTTCAGGGCTCAGTACTGAACACCTTCTTCCCTATCCCTTACCCACCCCCACAACCCAGGCCCTGTCATCACAGAGGCTGCTTTCTTCATAGCCAATCTATTCTCACCTACTCGTGTCTCCCATTTCCAGCTTTTCAACTTCCCTAGCTTATCATTAACTATCCCATTTCACTCCCTCTGGGCTCCGTCTCCAACTATCTGCTCACTCCTTTCCCCCTACTCCCCCCATGCCCCTGTCATCAGCAGATGCCACCTTTTCCTAGCTATTGTCAGTTCTGAAGAAGGGTCGAGAAACATTAACTCTGCTTTCCCTCCCCACAGGTGCTGCTGAATTTCTGCAACAATTTATTTTTTTGTTTCAGATCTCCAGCATCCGCAATTCTTTGATTTGTTACGGAAGACAGAGACCTTGTTGGTGTCAATGGGCATCCTGTTAACTTCAAGCTTGAAACAAGTGCCAAGTCTGGTTCTCTGGTAGACAAGCTACCATGGTTAATAGTCATAGAATCATAGAAACACTACAGTGTGGAAACAGGTCATTAGGCCCGAGTCCACACCAAGCCTCTGAAGAGTAACCCACCCAGACCAATTCCCCTACCTTTCTGAGTTTACCCCTTACTAATGCACCTAACCTACACATCCAGAACATTACGGGCAATTTAGCATGGCCAATTCATCTAACCTGCACATTTTTGGACTGTGGGAGGAAACCAGAGCACCCAGAAGAAACCCACACAGACACGGGGAGAATGTGCAAACTCTACATAGACAGTCGCCCGAGGCTGGGATCGAACATGGGTCCCTGGTGGTGTGAGGTAGTACTGCTAACCGTGCTGCCCTAATTCCATCAATTGTACTTCAAGAGGCTAGGAATGCTGAAAGCTTCACTGCAGCGCAATGACAGTGGAAATATTCACATTGTTTACAATCAACACTCCGCACGTTTAATCCAGGTTGCATATCTGGACCTCAACATCCTTCAGAAGTCAGAAGGAGTCCCATTAGGTCCAAGAGAACAATTGGTCTAAAAACAAACAGTTGTTGGCAAAGAGGAAACTGATATAATATTACACTGGGCTTCCTAGACCCATTGTGGAATCCAAAAGGAAAACATAATCTACTGAGATTTCATACGTTGCCATAAAAGAAGTATCTCATACAGCCATGAAGAACTTGCCTTCATTGCTCAGGCCTTTGAGTACAGGAGTTGGGTTGTCACATTGAGGTTGGACAGAACACTGGTGAGGCCTCTTGCGGAATACTGTGTTCAGTTCTTGTCTCCCTGTTTTAGGAAGGAGACTATCAAGCTGGAGAGAGTTCAGAGATTTATCAGGATCTTGCAAGGAATTGACGGCTTGACTCATAAGGACAGGCTGAATAGGCTGGCACTTCTTCCACTGGAGCGTTGGAGGTTGATAGGTGGCCTGATAGAGGTTTACAAAATCATGAGAGATATAGATATGATCAGTGGCAGATGTCTTTTCCCGAGGGTGGAGCATTTAAACAATAGGGGCATATATTTAAGGCAAGAAAGACGTGAGGGGCAATTATTGTACACAGCATGTGGTTAGTGTTTGGAATGAACTTCCAGAGGATGTGGTGGATGCAGATACAGTTACAATGTCTAAAAGACGTTCATATAAGTAGATGAATAAGCAATGTTTGGAGGGATATGGTCCAAGTGTATAAAGGTGGGACCAGTTTAGTTTGGGATGGCATGGACTGGTTCGACCGAAGAGTCTGGTTCCCTGCTGTATGACTCTATGACTCTATAATTGGTGGCCAGCAAGCCACAAGAGGCTAAATCAAATTTGAAAACAGCAAAATTGAGTGCAAAGATCTGCTAATGTTCACCAGTACTGTGTTAAACGATGGCTAGAGTGCACATCCGGTGAGTTCGGCTGAGATACAGACTGAGCACTGTCAGAGTTGCACCACCGGTGACAACTTATTAGGAAAAGACAGAAGACTAATTGTTCAGGCTTCTCTCCAGGAAGATGGATTGGAAAGGAAATGCCAGGGACACTTTAGCATTGTCAAGCATACAGCCAGAGATGAGTCAGCTGTGTGGTGGACAGAGATCTCAAGGGATACTGAAGATCTCATAAGGCATTGTGAACTCAGCAATTAAAGGGGATTGTCAAATCTGGAAAACAGTTTTGTCATCATTGCAGAAAGATCAGACTCAGTAAAGTTTGTGAGATGAAGCAAATATTGAGAACAAGAATAAGAAGATTTACAAAAGAGAGATCATGTTTAAGAAATTCATTGGAGTTCTTCAAGGAACTAAGATGGACTGTGGTTAAAATGGAACCTGTGGACGTGTTCTATTTAGATTTTCACAGGGCATTTGAAAAGATGCCTCAAAAGGTGAAAAATAAAAGCTAATTTTCTGGGGATAACACATTGGCACCATTAGAACATTGGCTAGCTAATGGGAAACACCGCGTAATCAGAAGTGGGTCATTTTCTGGGTTGGCAAGATGGAACAAAGGGTGTGCCACAGGGATCAGTCAGCTCTGTGGTGGACAGAGATTTCACTACTTGCAGAAATGACTTGACGAAGGGGTGGAAGGTACAGTTGCTAAATTTTCCAATGACACACAAAGATAGGTAGGAAAGTAAATAGTGAAGAGAACTGAAGAAAGCCACAAAGGCATTCAGGTAGCTAAGTGGGCAATAATCCAGAAGACAGAGTATAACGTGGGAAAGTGTGAAATTGTCCATCTCTGGCAGGAAGAATTTAAAACAAAATACATTATCTAAATGGTGACAGACTCCAGGACTCTGTGAGGCAAAGGGATTTGGGTCTCCAAATGCATGACCCAAAAGTGGTTAGTAGGCAGGTACAGCAAGTAATTAGGAAAGCTAATAGAATGCTATCATCTATTGCAAGGAGAGTTGAAAACAACAGTGGAATGGTAATGATTCTTTTAAACAAGATATCGGTGAGACAACATCTAGAGTAGTGTGTACAGTATTGGTCACCTTTGATGGCAGAATTGAAAACTGGGGAGGAATCACTGTTTAAAAATAATGGACTATCCATTTAAGACAGAATAGTGGAGAAACATTTTCTTAGAGTGTGGTGGGCTTTTGGAACTTTTCCCTAAAAGGTGGAGTGAGCAAAGTCTTTGAATCCTATTAAACAGAGGTAGATATATTCTAGATAAGCAAGGGGAGATTGAAAAGTTATCAAGGGTATATGGGAGTGTGCAATAATCAGACAGCCATGACTTTACTGAATAGCAGTACAGACTTGAGTGATCTACTCTTATTCCTAATTCCTATGTATATATATATTCGAATGCTGCCAAGCAATAAGCAAAATCATTAACCATGCAGGGCCACTGATCATTTGGCAGGGCCTAGACAAAGGAGGGTTGGTGGCAGTGAACATCCTCAAATAACTGTTACTCTGAAATACAAGCTGTCGGATATCATAAAGTACCAGTAGTGGCAGCCCTCCTTGTGTATATTCATCCCTCATTAACAGTCAAAGAACAAAGGAACGGGAGAAGCCTGCTCCAACAACTGATTATTTATGATTTGGAGATGCTAGTGTCGGACTGGGGTGGACAAAGTTAACATTCACACAACACCAGGTTATAGTGCAACCTGTCGAACTATAACATGGGGTTGTGTGATTTTTAACTTTGATTACTTATGTTAGTCTGTACCTCAAATCCATTTACCCAGCTTTGTTTCATATCTTTCAAGGACCTATTAATCTAATCCTTGTAAGAGTGTCCAACTTTTGGCAACTTGAGAGGGAATGTTAATTCATACGTGTTCCTCCTGAATAACTTGGCTGTCATTTTAAAATGACGTCCTCTCATCCTAGATCATCAGACCAGAGGAACTGGTAGTTCCTTTTCAGTCCCTTAGTCAAATCCCTTTTAGAGTCGAATGAAGGTGTGTAGGCAGCAAATAAAGACCAGAAATGTGTCTGAGGCATAAATGGACTGTCAGTGCTACCGGGGGACTGTCAGCAAAGACAGGAATTTGCAAGTCAACCTGGGCACTGCAGAACATCCTTTCAATCAGAAACAGTTCTCCAGTGAAAAGGGGAATATCAGTGCTCAAGATGCAGAACTCTGAGAGAGTGGGCAATTCTCTTACGGTTCACCGTCCTTGCAGGTCAGACACTGCACATTCCCACACGTACACACTAGGCGGCTGTTTCTCTATTTAAAAAAGCTTGTCAAGCAGTGAGTTTCATGGCTGCGTAATAAATGAGGCAAGAAAACACATGTTTGGAAAAAAAGGGCATCCAAAGAAATCCATGTTCAAAGGAACTCCTTTTTGAAAAAACAAGCAGTTGGGACTTAATGTGCCATCACCTTTTCCCACATCAGTATGGTGGGCCCTCTCCCTTTAAAACCACAGGAGTGCAAATCTCACCTAATGAATGTGGAGTTAAAAGCTCTTTGTTTCTTTGCAATGCTGCCAGATGTACAATGCCAAAATAAATTGATGCTTTTTCATTAAAGAGAAAGCCAATCGGTCAATCTGTCTACCTCAGGACTACAATGATGGAGCAGAGTCCTGTGGACTGGCAAACACGATTCACCTCTCATTGGCAACTTCTGGCCCAGTTGGTCTGAAGGCACATGTTATCAAGGTCTATGAGCAGCGTACAGGGCGCAGCTGCACTGCCCTTTCACTTCCAGGTGCATTTCCCAAACTTTCTACTTTGTGAAAAGAAGTTCTGTCTGAAGCGTTGCTGTATAAGATGAATGGCCAGCCAACTTGAACGTTAAATGTTGTGAATAAAACAAAATCTTGAAGTTCAGTTAAGAGGGCATGGTTTTTTTTAAGGTAGTAACAGAGCACAGAGAGCTAGGGAAAAGGCAAATGATTGGCCCTAGGTAATACAGCATCATTAGACAATAGAACATGATAGGCTGAACGGCCTCCTTATGCACCGTAATGATTCTGTGAAATACATTGTCACCTGCACAGCAAAAAAAATCTTGTCAACTCCTGGTGAAATGTAGATTCCATCCACACTCCAACAGTGGCACTTGTTAATGTGGAGTTGTGAGGGAGTGAGTTGGATGGTGGGCCTGTAATAAGCCAAGTTCCGTGAAACAGTTTAGATTCCTGGTGTGGTTGGACCTATCCAAAATAAAAACATGAACAAACAACGCAGTTTTTGATTTATTCATCCCTTGGTGGAGAATCAGCTGTCATTTTTAATCTCTTGAACCCAAAGGGTCAAGACAGAAATGTGATTAAATACTCTCCACTTTCCTAGATGAATGCTGGGATGAGTACTGCCTGCAGCAATACCTGGACAATGTTCAGGCCTTAGGCTAATAAATGGCAGGTAATTTTCACACCAGACAATTGGCAGATGATGACCAAGTCTGTTCAATGGCATTTCCATCATTGAATCCTCCACAGTCAACATCCTGGGGTTACCACTGACCATAAACTCAACTGGACTCACCGCACAAACACAGTGGCTACAAGAGCAGATCAGAGGGTAGGAATGCAGAGGTGAGTAACTCACCCCCTGACTCCCTGAAGCCTGTCCACCATCTACAAGGCCCACATCAGGAACGTGGTGGAACTCTCCCCCCATTTGCCTGGATGGGCGTGGCTCCAACAACACTCAGGATGCTTGACAACATCCAGGACAAAGCAGCCTGCATGATTGGCAATCCATCCAACAACTTCACCATCCATCCATCCTCCACCAATGCTCAGAAACAGCAGAGTGTACCATCTACAAGTTGCACTGCAGCAACTCCTCAAGGTTCCTCAGATAGTACCTTCCAGACCCATGGCAACTACCATCTAGAAAGAGAAGGGCAACAGATACATGGGAACACTAATACCTTTGAAGATCCCCTTCAATTCACACACAATCCTGACTTGGGAATATATCGCTGTTAACACAGTTTCGCTGAGTTAAAGTCCTGGCGTAGCCTTCCTAACTGCACTGTAGGAGTAATTATCACTAGCCACCTTCCCCATGCCATTCCCATGGACTACAGTGATTCATCTAGGCTGCTCACCACAGCCTCCTTCAGGTGCTGGAAATAGGGATTGGCAATAAAACTGTGACTCCCAGATCCCATGATTGAATAAAAGACTTTATGTCTCATAAACCTCAGTGCTACGAAGGGAAGGTCGAATGCACAAACTTCAGATTGTAAGAGGAGAGAAGATTTAAGATACAGCTTGTACAGAGCACAGAAAATAAGGGCATAGCTTTTCTGGGGAATACTTTTAAAATGATTCCTTTTTGACATCTTAGAGTCGGAAACAGGGCAATGAGTTTGTACAGTAAACATGAAGAAAGAAGGGACAGTGTGCAAAACAGAACAATGGAGCTCAGAAGGAACAAGAGGTGGAAGGTACTTCCACACATGTGGCTCACAGATTAGAGTGCTCACTGGGACTCCTGACTATAGTGTTGTCAAGAGCTCAGTCTTCCTTGTTGTGGTAACAAGCTGCTGAGAGAGGATTTGGGACAGAACAAGTCACTTGAATCACTCAGTATCTGAATCCCTCTCCCTCTTGCTATCTCTTTCTATGGACAGCTGTGTAAACTAAAACCGAGAAAATACAACACTTGAATCTAATTGGGCCCATGGGTATTTCCTTTAATCCAGTGCTCTTGTTATGAACATCTCTAATATGACAAGCAGCAGTCGTTGCTTGATGGGTTGAGATACTGATGTACCCAGTAACGGCCATGTACATTAAAGATCTCAGCTTTCAAATGTTGCCATTGTCAGAGAATCTCAGCCATCGCTGTATATAGAAAATTGGGGCAATCTACTTGTCGGGAAAGTGCATATAAAATGGCTGCTCAATAACAGCTCCCATGCTAGGCACAACTTGATGGGCCGTATGGTCCAGGTCACTTATGACGTGGTAACTCTAATTTCAAACATCCCAAAGTTGCTTTACAATCAGTAAAAGTACTTTTTATTTTCTGAAATCTGGTCACTTTAACGATGTAGGAAAAGCGACAGCCAATTGGCCCACAGCAAGGATGCTCAAACACCAGTGTGATAATGTACAAATCATCTGTTTTCATGAAAACTGTTTGACAAGACACCAGGGAGAGATCCTAGCTTCTACTACCCACACCAATTAAACGTTTCCGGCTTTCAACCATGCCTACACACTCACAGAGTCACGGACAGAACAGCACTGAAGGAAGTGATTTAGGAATTGAGCCCACCTCGGGTCACTGTGGAACAATCGAGTCAGTCTCACTCCGCCACTTGATCCTCACAGGCCTGCTGGTTTATGTCATTCAATTTCCTTTCTCCCTCTCACAGATGCAGTTCCACATCTTGACTGCTTGCTGTGTACAATAGGTTTTCCTCCTAATCCCTGCCCCACAAAATACCCATCCAACAACGACCACACACCACCCCCCCCCCCCCCCCCCCCACCAAAATCTTAAACCTCCATTCCTTGTGCAATCAGCTACAGGGACAGATGTTCCTGGTCTATCCTATCTGAGTCTGTCATGATCTTGTGCACCTCCCTTCAGTTTCCCTTCTTCAATGAGAATGCCCCCAGCCTTTCCCACCAAACTTCTCAATTAAAACCCCGTGGCTGGAACCGTGCTTGTAAATCTGCTCCACAAACCTTCCCTTCTTTTGTACACAATGTCTCTACTTTTGAAGCTCAAGATCACATATACTTTGTCAGCCACTCTCTCAGTACACCATGCCACCTTCAATGATCCTTGCACACACAGCCCTTGGCCCCTGTGTACCTTTGAAAGCCTACCCCCTCTGCCAAAATGTATCACCTCATTCTTCCCTCACAAAATTCCATCTGTCTCTGTCTGCCCATTCTGCCGATCCTATCATCCTGTGCTTGGAGTTGGACTGTCCTGCAAGAAGTGTGAATGCTGACTTCAGTCTAGAGATAGGCAAAATCACTCAAGGGGCTCTCTGCTCTCAATTGTCACAGTCAGTGCAGCCATTGTAAATATTGGTTGGGACTGGACTGTGCTCAGTAGGTGATGCTCTTCACTGTGAAATATACTGACATCAACAACTTGCATTCATATGACGTCGTTGAATGTCTTGTAAAACTCCAACATGCTTCACAGGGACAGTATCAAAAAAAATTGACATTAGTCATACAAGATGAAACTAGGGAAGATGCATAAGCCAAGTGGCAGACTGTAGGCTGTGTGCTAAAAATGGAGAGAGGGGAATGGTCAATTCTTTCAGGGAGATGATTGTAGATATTAATGGGCACAGGCACCTTTGGCGAAGCGATCAAATTTAGGGTTTCATGAGGCTAGAATTAGAAGACTTTAGTTCTCTTGGATGGTTGTAGGAGAGATAGGAAAGGGATCATGGCATGGAAGGAGTTGAAAACAAGGAGAAGAATGTCATCATTGTGCTTTTGTTTACAAATGGGAGCCAATGTGAGTCAGAAAGTATAATTAATCTACAAAATTCTTCAAAACATGATTGAAGACAAATTGCTCAGTTGGGGTCTGTCAATGCCAGTGGATCTGTGACCCAGTGCAAGTCAAAATCTTCAAAAGAATTTTCTCCCTCGTTACAAAATTAATCTTCTCCAATGATGCGGTTGTGTCGTCTGACAGATTGGATTCTGAAAGAATGAGGGTTTTCTTTTCAGCAAATCACTGGAGCACTGACCTTCAAATTTCAGCACTGTCTGTTCCCATTTACTGTTGAGCTTTCACATGTGGAGCCTCCACAGTGTGTCAGTGTTCCAAACTCTTCTGCTGATGCCAGACACTCAGGGAACTGACTTGAACACGAATCAGCATAAACAAACAGAGAAAGAAACACAGCAGCAGGGCGGCACATGACATGTGTTGGCTTAGAATTCTCTGCTTCCCGTATTTTAACTCACAGTACGTCTCCCGCTCACCCACTGCTCAAAGATCTGCACTGGTTGCTGGGATGCTAGCATCTCATCTTTTAAACTCTGGTCACCACCTTCAACATCCTCCACACGGCCTCACTCCCCTTCCCCAGCTCCACCGCTGCTGTCACCCATCGAGGACCCCGCGTTCCTCTAATCCCAAACCTTGAGGGTCTCCATTTTTCACTGCCCACCATGCCAGCTGCTGTCTGGGTGCTCAGATCTGCATCTGCCCCTCTCAACTGCTTTCATTTCGTTCTCTTCCCTCTCCTTCTTTGACATCCCTTAAGACCGACTTCACTGACCAAGGTTTTTGGTGATTGGTCCAGATGTTTCATTCTTTGGTTAGATGTCAATGGTTTATCTGATTATGGTTCCATGAGGTGCCTGGAGGGATGCTTTATTACATTGCTTTATTACAGTGGTATCATATAAATGCAGACTGTTGTTGTTGACATTGAATACCTTGCTAAAGCTCTTTCCCATTGAAATTGCCTTTGCATCCGTTCCTCAGCCACTGGACTCTGGCCTCCTCCTGTCTGATTCTCTGACTCCAAGGCTTATACAATGCAGAAAAAGTCCCTTTGGCCCATCCAGTCTGTGCCAGTCAAAAACAACCACCTGACTATGCTAATTCCATTTTCCAGCACTTAGTTTAGCATCCTTGTATGCCCTAGCATCACAAGGGCATGCCTAAATATTGCTTCAACATTATTTGGGTTTCTGCCTCTCCCACCCTCACAGACAGTGAGTTCCAGATTTCCCACCTCCCTCTGGGTGATAAATATTTTTTTCCCACATCTCCTCAAAACCTCCTGTCCGTTACTTTAAATTCATGCCGCCTCATCACTGGTCCCTCCACCAAGGTGAAAAGTTGCTCTATGTCTGACCTGTTTATGCCCTTCATCATTTTATACATCTCAGTCATGTCCTCTCTCAATCTCAATCCGTGAAGGAAAATATCCCCAATCTGTCCAATCTCTCTTCACTACTGAAACTCTCCAGCCAAGGCAACATCCTGGAAAATCTCCTCTGCACCCTCTCCAGCGCTATCACATCCCTCCTATAATGTGGACTCTAGAACTGCACACAATACTCTAGGTGTGACCTACCCCTCTGAAGTTTCATACAGTTCCAGTATCACCTCCCTACTCCTAATCTCTCTGCCTCAGCTAATAAAGGCAATCATGTTTGGAGTATTGTCACATTAACACTTATCACTTGAGCTTGTTCTGATAATCCATTTACTAAGCGTGCCGTCTGGGACGGGATTGAGTGCCGCAAACCAAGACCTATTGTGGTCTCAGAACGGGGCAGTGGGAAAGCCACTATCAGTTTGTAGAGGTTTGTTTATATCTGACAGATTCTGCCCGTGGCTGTGACTTACCAAGCAGTTGAAGGTCATAAAGACAAATAGGTTTATGTAGCTCCTGCTGTATAGTGGTAGTGTCCCTATCTCTGAGCCAGGAAACCTGGTTTCAAGTCCCACCTGCATAGTATGTGTACCATTGCAGGTCCAAACAGGTAATTTAAAAATAGATAGACACTTGCAGCTGAGTGGCCTAAGGTGCTGGATTCAGTTCCAGTCACCATGGAGTTGTGGATTCGAAACATTGTCTTGCCATCACAGTAGTTTGTCACACACTTTGGGGCCTTCTGGGCCTGAAGTCCCAGGTTCAAATCCTGCCTGTCTGGGCATGGGAATAACCATCCCTTAACAGTTTTATTGAAAAAAAAGAGATAGCTAGCAATGGGCCAAATCATCCGGCGACATTTCTGCCACGTCCAAACGGACCCCACCACCAGGGATAGATTTCCCTCCCCACCCCTTTCCACAAAGACCGTTCCCTCCGTGACTACCTGGTCAGGTCCACGCCCCCCCCCCCCCCCAACAACCCACCCTCCCATCCTGGCACCTTCCCCTGCCACCGCAGCAATTGCAAAACCTGTGCCCACACCTCCTCCCTCACCTCCATCCAAGGCCCTAAAGGAGCCTTCCACATCCATCAAAGTTTTACTTGCATATCCACCAACATCATTTATTGTATCCGTTGCTCCCGATGCGGTCTCCTCTACATTGGGGAGACTGGACGCCTCCTAGCAGAGCGCTTTAGGGAACATCTCCAGGACACCTGCACCAATCAAACACACCGCCCTATGGCCCAACATTTCAACTCCCCCTCCCACTCTGCTGAGTACATGGAGGTCCTGGGCCTCCTTCACCACTGCTCCCTCACCACCAGACGACTGGAGGAACAACGCCTCATCTTCCCCCATGGAACACTTCAACCCCAGGGCATCAATGTAGACTTCAACAGTTTCCTCATTTCCCCTTCCCCCACCTCACCCTAGTTCCAAACTTCCAGCTCAGCACTGTCCCCATGACTTGTCCTACCTGCCTATCTTCTTTTCCACCTATCCACTCCACCCTCCCGCCGCCCCCAACCTATCACCTTCATCCCCTCCCCTACTCACCTATTGTACTCTATGCTACTTTCTCCCCACCCCACCCTCCTCTCACTTATCTCTCCACCCTTCAGGCTCTCTGCCTTTATTCCTGATAAAGGGCTTTTGCCCAAAACGTTGATTTTACTGCTTCTTGGATGCTGCCTGAATTGCTGTGCTCTTCCAGCACCACTAATCCAGAATCTGGTTTCCAGCATCTGCAGTCATTGTTTTTACCTAGCAATGGGGCATCTCAGTTACTGTGGAGATTGCTGCAATGAGTGGGTTATCTTATGGGAATAGGCTATGCTTGTTTCTACTTGAGGTTAGAACACTGAGAGGTCACTTGGTCGAAGTGTACAAGATCCTCAAAGGTCTCAGTAGTTGTGAAAATGAGTTTCCTCTTGTGGGTCAGTCCAAACATAGATGTCTCCACTTAAAAGATTTGTGGATTTTCAGGACAAAGATGAGGGGAATTTATTTTCCAACTTCATGAGGTTGAGGTCATTACATATATTAAGCCAGAGGTGGATAGCTTCTTGCTAAACAAAGGAATCAAAGGTTGATGGGAATGTGGAAACCTGAACACACCCAGATCAGCCTTGATCCTATTGAATGGTATAGCAGGCCAGAGGAGCCAAAGTTCCTAAGTTCTGCTCTTAATGTGAATGCCCTTATGAGATGTAAGGTCTGGGTGGAAAGCAAGAAACTACATCCAGCAAAACATTCTAGTCTTCATGTATAGTTCACAAATAAGCCTAGAGGTCCTCCAACAAAGGGTTGAGGTATGCAGAGAGGGAATACCCAAACCTCAATACTATCCAATGACTACTGTGGCAAAGTGAATAAGTGTTTGTTAGACAAGTCCAGAATGATGGTTCTCTTATGTTCTTCCTGATCAACTAACCCCTTGACACTCAATATCTAGTTTCCTACTTGAAAGCTGGTCATGTCTGACGTATTTGATTGAGTTATACGGGCATTGAGTCACATTGGAAAGAAACCTTTCAGTCCAACTCATCCGCACAAACCAGATATCCCAATCTGATCTTGCCCCATTTGCCAGTGCTTGGTCCGTATCCCTCTAAACTAGATGCCTTTTAAAGGTTGTAATTGTACCAGCCTCCACTACTTCCTCTTGCAGCTCATTCCATACACGCACCACCCTCTGTGTGAAAAAGTCACCCATGAGAAAGTGAGGACTGCAGATGCTGGAGATCAGAGTCGACAGTGTGGTGCTGGAAAAGCACAGCGGGTCAGGAAACATCCGAGGAGCAGGAGAATCGACGTGTCGGGAAAAAGTCCTTTATCAGGAATCCAGCTCTCAACTCTGAAAAGGTCACCCCTCAGGTTCTTTTTAAATCTTTCCCCTTTCACCTTCAACCTGTGCCCAGTAGTTTTGGGCTCCCTTACCTTGGGAAAATGACCTTTCTTTGAAGAGGTGACACAGGCAGTGGATGAGGGTAATGCTGTGCATGTTGTATATTTGGACTTTTGGAAAACATTTGATATGGTACCACACAGCAGGTAACATTTGGAAATTTGAAAATAGAAATGTTTGGGATTGATGGCTTCTTCTCAGTATGTGTTAGAAATTAGCTAAAAGATAGGAAACAGACAGGAGACGAGTTGAAAGTAATGTTCCCCAAGGATTGGTGTTGGGAGTCTCGCTTTTTCTGATTTATATTTGGAGATGCATGTTAAGGGCAAAATCTCGCTATTTGCAGATGATCCTAAGCTGGGAGAGTAGTCAATTCTAGGATCCTCGGGTTTAAAATGGAGGCATAGAGTACAAGGAAGTGATGTTATACCTCTACAACTCATTGGGTCAGGCCACATTTGGAATAACGTGTTCATTTCTGGGCACCTTATTGAAGGAAAGATGTTAAAGCCTTGGAGAGAGTGCAAAGGAGATTCACTGGAATGATACCAGGAAGTTTGGATTCCAGATGTAAGGAAAGATTAGAGAAATTGAGCTTGTTCTCCTTGGAGGAGAGCAGAGGTGACTTCATTGAAGTGTTGAAAACGATGAACAATTTTGACAGGGTAAAGAAGGATAGTCTGCTTCCACTTGCTGGTATTTCAGTAACTGGGGGTTACCATTTCAACACTGTCAGTAAGAGAGCTAGGAGTGAGATGAGGAGAAGTGTCTTTACTCAGAGGGTTGTTAGGATTTGGAATGCACTGCCTGGGGGAGTGGTAGAGGCGGATTCTATAGGAGATTTCAAAAGGGAGCTGGATATATATTTGAAAGGGATTAACTTAGAGACCTTAGAGAAAGAGCTGGAGAATGGGACTAGCTGTCTAGCTCTTTCAGGAGCTGATAATACACAGTTGGGTTGAATGGCCTCCTCCTGTACTGTCAAATTCTATAATTCTAAGTTCAATGAAGGACTGCCCCCTCCTGGGGAATCTCCCATCATCCTGTGGATTTTCATGGAACAGTTACTCAACTGGATAAGCCATACTTGCTGCAGGTAACAAACGGAGCATTGTGCAGGGGGAGATTCACCTCCTGACTCCCCAGCACTACAAGACATAAGTCAGGAGCATTTCGGAAGAAAAACAGCAAGTGCTGGAGAAACCGTGGGCAGGTCTGGCTGCATCTGTGAGGAACAGCATTAATGGTTCCAGTCCAATACAACTCTTCTTTGGAACACAGTTCACGCTGGACTTAAAACATTAACTCTGTTTCTCCATCACTGCCAGACCTGTTGAGATTCTCAACCAGTCTCTCAAACACTGTCTCAGATTTTGTGTCTATTTGACCATGATGGAATACTTGCTGGGTGCATCTGTGGCACCAGCCATGAAGCTTAAGGTGACCCAGGGCAAAGCGACTCATTTAGTCAGTTATCCAACCACCACCTCAGCCTGACTCCAACTACTACCTGTGGACAATGGCTGGTGTGGGTACCATCTTCAAGGGGTGTTGAAAGGTGTCAAGGTTTCTTCAATAGCCTGACCCTAAGAGGAAAAGCATAACAGACACGTTTGATTCCTTGTAAAACTCAGTGACACTTACAACGAGTTCTGCAAACCTGGCGTTGAGTTCATCAGTGGGCGGGATTGGGAGGGAGAATTCGAGAAGCTGCAGTGGCACACTGCTGTCCTTGAAGGTGATCTCTGGGTGATCAGTGCTCTGGAAGCAACAGAGAAATCCCAGCACATGCCTATTCCGTTTTCTTGGAGCCATGGTCAGCATCTGGTCTGCTAGCTATTGTTCATGATCTGTAACAGGATAGAAAACAGGGAGCCGTGAGTACCACT
Source organism: Chiloscyllium punctatum (assembly GCF_047496795.1). Classification (NCBI taxonomy): domain Eukaryota; kingdom Metazoa; phylum Chordata; class Chondrichthyes; order Orectolobiformes; family Hemiscylliidae; genus Chiloscyllium; species Chiloscyllium punctatum. The sequence goes on along the minus strand of NC_092741.1, from coordinate 29,879,890 downwards.
TGGTAATCCCTTCAACTTAAATTTGTCTAAAAGTTGTTTCTGAGAGACAAAACCCTTGACCTGGGCATGCAAACAGACAGGGTGATGCTTTGGTTCCACATTTGGACCACTGATCATAGATAGAAGTTCAAATGCCCCCAATCCTGGCTGTTTCAGAACCTTGTTGAAGATTAATAAAACAGTGCCAGTAAAAGTGACCGTGAGGTTATAGGATGATCCTTATCAGCTCAGTACTGTCTTCAGTGGTGCCTGTCTCTCATATGACTGACTGATTCTGAAGGGATAGAGAAGGCCACATAGTTTTATCGACCCACCACCAGAGGTAGGAAAATCAAGTGCACTGTTTCCTTTACGGGACAACTAGATAAATGGCAATCTCATCAGTGACACACACATCTTAAGAACAAACAAAGACAGAAGTAATGTCACTAGGGTGAAAGGAGAAGGAACAGGTATTATGAGGTACATACAAATGTCGCACACAAAGCTCCCCCCATCTTGCCCTGAAGACAAACCAGTGAAAATATGTTGCAGTCTGTAACAGTGAAGGTGTGAGAAAGAAGACAGATTGGGAAAGCAACAGGAAAAATGGAGACAGTAAGCAGCGACTGTGTTATTGCCTGAGTAATCTGAACACCGAAACTAACCCAAGGGAGATGAGATCAAATCCCATTGCTAAAAACCACACAACATCAGGTTATAGTCCAACAAGTTTATTTGGAAGCACTAGCTCTCAGAGCGCTGCTCCTTCATCAGGATCCCATTGTGATAGCTTGTGAGTTTAAGCCTAATTAATCAAATGCATTTTGAATTATGATGCTACTATCAATAACTATCAGGCCACTGAGTTGTTGCAAAAACACACCTGATTTAGTAATGTCCGTTGAGGGAGGAACCCTGCCATTCATACCCAGTCTAGCTGATGTATAATTCCAAACTGCAAACTGGTTAACTTATAAGAACTCTCTGAGTTGACCTACCTCTTATAAGGCCTCTAACTGAGATCTGAAATGAGTTTTTATCAAAGATGTTCAAGAAGTCCCATGACTTTAGAAATTAAAACTTTAAAAGGTAACTGTTGCCAAAGAGTTTCTGGTACCTACGAACTTAGCAAACCATACCACTTGCTTCTTCAGGGGATGAGGCCTCTGTATTTCAGAGACCATCTGGGGTTCAGCTAAACCCCTGTTCAGGTCCCAGTGGACTTCGCCTCTCTGTAAATGACCACTCTTTTAAGTTCTGCTCTGTCTCAGTTCTGCCAGTGCATTGGAACTTTCAGTGACCAGCTTACTAATATCAGGACAAATGAGATAGGGTCAAAATCCACAGGATATTGTATTCAGTGCAAAGAACTTTCAAGATGTGCATCACTTTGGTTCATAATATGCTTAAAATAATTAAAACATAATCTTCTGATTCCCACTGGCTGAAGCTTACACTTTATGAATGAATATTTTGGCTCCTGTATGTTATTTAGCATCATACAGTTATACAGCATGGAAGTAGACCCTTCAGTCAAATTAGTCCCCGCCAACCACATTCCCAAACTAACTTGGTCTCACCTGCCCTCTAAACCTTTCCTATTCATGTATTTATCCAAATGTCTTTTAAACATTGTAACTATACCCTCATCCACTACTTTCTCTGGCATTTCATTCCACACACAAACCACTCTGTGTAAAAAAAGTTGCCCCTCATGTCCTTTTTCAATCTTTTCTCCTCTCACCTTAAAAATATGCCCACTAATTTTAAACTCCCCCACATTATGGAAAAGACCTTTACTATCCACCTTATTTGTGCCCTTCCTGATTTTATAAACCTTGATAAGGTCACCCCTCAACTCACTATGCTCCAGAGAAAAAAAGTCCCAGCCTATTATTGTTACTCAAATTCCTAGTAACATCCTAGTAATTTTTTTCTGAACCCTCTCTGGTTTAATAATATCCTTCATACAACAGGGTGACCAGAACTGCACACAGTGTCCTGTAGAGCCTCAACTTGATGTCCCAACTCCTATACTCAAAAGTCTGAACAATGACGGTAAGGTAAATGTGCTAAATTAGAGTGGTGCTGGAAAAGCACAGCAGGTCAGGCAGCATCCAAGGAGCAGGAAAATCAACATTTGATGAAGGAATCTGATGAAGGGTTTTTGCTCAAAATGTTGATTTTCCTGCTCCTCGGATGCTGCCTGACCTGCTGTGATTTTCCAGCACCACTCTAATCTAGGCTCTGATCTCCAACATCTGCAGTCCTCACTTTTGCCTAAATGTGCTAAACACCTTCCTAACTACCCTATCTATATGTGAAGCAAACATTAAAGAATTATGTACCTAAACTCAAGGTCTCTTTGTTCTACAACATTAACCAGGGCCCCGTCATTAAATGTCCAACTCCTACCCTTGTTTGCTTTACCAAAATACAATACCAATACAACTGATCCAAATAAAACTCCATCTGTCACTCCTCAGCCCATTACCACTATTGATCAAGATCTCTTTGTAAGCTTAGATAACCTTCTTCACTGTCTACTGAACCACGAATTTTGCTGTCATCCACGAAATAACTAACCTTGCCTCCTAAATTCTCAACCAAATTATTTATATAAATGACAAACAAAAATGGACCCAGTACCGATCTCTGTCGAATACTGCTGGCCACTGGCCTCCAGTCCAAAGAAACAACCCTCCACCATTACTCTCTGGCTCCTGCCATAAAGCCAATTTTGTATCCAATTGGCAAGCTCACCCTGAATTCCACGTGATCTAACTTTGCTAATTAGTCAACCATGCAGAATCTTATCAAAGGCTTTACTAAAGACCAAGTAAACATGTCGACTGCTCTGCCCTCATCTATCTTTTGGTTACATCCTCAAAAAACATAATCAAGTTTGTGAGACACCATTTCCCTCGCACAAAACCATCCTGACTATCCCTAATCAGCCTATGCCTCTCCAAAAGCATATAAATCCTATCTTTCAGAATCACTTCAACATCGCCGAAGTCAGATTCAGCTGTCTACATTCCCAGGATTCTCCTTGTATTAAAGGCACAATATTAGCCAACCTCCAGTCCTCTGGCACCTCACTAGTGGTTGTAGATAGTACAAGTATTTCTGTAATGGACCCCACAATTTCCTCCCAAACCTCCCACAACACCCTGGGATACACTTGATCTGGTCCCGGAGTCTTATCCACACTTATGTTTTGTAAGAGCTCCAGCACTTCCTCTTCTGTAATGTGAGCTGTTCTCAAAACAGCAATATTATTTTCCTGAGTTCACTCACCTCCCTTTCTTTCTCCACAGTAAAAACTGACATGAAATATTCATTTAATCTCCTGAGGCTCGACTCCGTTGATCTTTAAGGAGGCCTACACTCTCTCCCTTTATTTAACAGCTAATTTTAGCTTTGTGTGGTTTAATCCATCTTGTCTTTCTTGTATCCAGGGTCTCCCTGACAGAGTGGGCAAACTGCACTCCAGGTGCCAAGGTGGGTAAATAGACCAGACTTGCTGCTGGGAGGCACACAGCAACGAGGGCATGGACTGCCACTGAACCCAATGTGGGCCTGGCAGCGGATTGTTTGTCCAGTACCATCAGCAACCTCACTCAGCATAGCCCTGGCTGAGGTTGCTCAGGGCTCAGTGGCTTTGGGGG